>NC_092375.1:1468704-1584786 GCF_030028105.1 Mobula birostris | reverse complement strand
GCACTTCCCTCATTTTTTGCAGAAATTCCAGCCATTGCTGCTCTGCTTTCCTTCCTGCGAGTGTCCCTTTGCAGTCAACCTTGGCCAGTTCCCCTCTCATGCCATTGTAATTTCCTTTATTCCACTGAAATACTGACACATTGGAATTTAGTTTCTCCTTCTCAAATTTCAAAGTGAATGCGATCATATTGTGATCACTGTTCCCTAAGGGTTCCTTAACTTTGAGCTCTCTTATCACTCCCGTATCATTGCACAACACCCACTCCAGCATAGCCGATCCCCTAGTGGACTCAACAACAAGCTGTTCTAAGAAGCCATCCCTTAGACATTCTACAAATTCTCTCTCTTGAGGCCCAGTACTGGCCTGGTTTTCCCAATCCACTTTCATGTTAAAATCCTCAACAATTACCATGACAATGCCTTTCTGACACGCCTTTTCTATCTCCTGCTGTAATTTGTAATCCATGTCAAGTCATGTCAAGTCACTTTTTATTGTCATTTCGACCGTAACTGCTAGTACAGTACACAGTAAAAACGAAACAACGTTTTCCAGGACCATGGTGCTACATGAAACAACACAAAACTACACTGAACTACGTAAAACAACACAAAACTACACTAGACTACAGACCTACCCAGAAACTGCATAAAGTGCACAAAACAGTGCAGGCACTACAATAAATAATAAACAAGACAATAGTCACAGTAGAGGGCAGTAGGTCGGTGTCAGTCCAGGCTCTGGGTATTGAGGAGTCTGATGGCTTGTGGGGAAGAAACTGTTACATAGTCTGGTCGTGAGAGCCCGAATGGTTCGGTGCCTTTTTCCAGATGGCAGGAGGGAGAAGA
Organism: Mobula birostris; assembly: GCF_030028105.1. Taxonomy (NCBI): domain Eukaryota; kingdom Metazoa; phylum Chordata; class Chondrichthyes; order Myliobatiformes; family Myliobatidae; genus Mobula; species Mobula birostris. Next base: position 1,583,940 of record NC_092375.1, on the reverse strand, counting down.
GTTTATATGAGGGGTGCGTGGGGTCCTTCATAATGCTGTTTGCTTTGTGGATGCAGTGTGTGGTGTAAATGTCTGTGATGGCGGGAAGAGAGACCCCGATGATCTTCTCAGCTGACCTCACTATCCGCTGCAGGGTCTTGCGATCCGAGATGGTGCAATTTCTGAACCAGGCAGTGATGCAGCTGCTCAGGATGCTCTCAATACAACCTCTGTAGAATGTGTTGAGGATGGGGGGTGGGAGTTGGACATTTCTCAGCCTTCGCAGAAAGTAGAGACACTGCTGGGCTTTCTTTGCTATGGAGCTGTTGTTGAGGGACCAGGTGAGATTCTCCGCCAGGTGCACACCAAGAAATCTGGTGCTTTTAATGATCCCTACGGAGATCTCGGCTGCTGTTTGGAGGCCTGTATACTACTACCATTAGGGTCCTTTTACCCTTGCCATTTCTTAACTCAACCCATAGAGACTCTACACTTTCCAATCCTATGTCATCTCTTCCCAGTGATTTATTATTATTTCTTATATACAGGGCCACACACCACCCTTCATTCCTGGAATCATCCTCGTGAACTTCCTCTAGACTCTCTCCAATGAAAACACACCCTTTCTGAGATATGGGACCCAGAAACTGTTGATAATGCTGCAAGTACGGACTGACTAGTGTCTGATAAAGGCTCAGCATTATCTCCTTGCTTTTATATTCAAATCCCCTTGAAATAAATGCCAACATTGCAGTTGCCTTCTTTATCACAGACTCAACCTGTAAATTAACCTTCTGGGAGTCTTGCACGAGGACTCCTAAGTCCCTCCACCTCTCATGTTTGAACCTTCTCCCCATTTGGATAATAGTCCACACTAATTGTTCCTTTTACCAAAATGCATTATCATACATTTCCCAACACTACAATCCATCTGCCACTTGTTTGCAAATTCTTCCAATTTCCAAAAGTCCTGCTACATCGCATTGCTTCCTCAGCACTACCTAGCCCTCCACCCATCTTCGTATCATCCACATACTTTGCCACAAGCCATCAATTCCATTATCCAAATCATTGACAGACAATGTCAGAAGTAGTAAAATGGATTCAGCAGTGTCTGCATGGGAGACGCCAGAGAGTAGTGGTGGATAACTGATTGGAGGTCGGTGACTAGTGGTGTGCCTCAGGGATCTGTACTGGGTCCAATGTTATTTGTCATATATATTAACGATCTGGATGATGGGGTGGTAAATTGGATGAGTAAGTATACAGATGATACTAAGATAGGTGGAGTTGTGGATAATAAAGTAGGTTTTCAAAGCTTGCAGAGAGATTTAGGCCAGTTGGAAGAGTGGGCTGAAAGATGGCAGATGGAGTTTAATGCTGATAAATGTGAGGTGCTTCATTTTGGTAGGACTAATCAAAATAGGACATACATGGTAAATGGTAGGGCATTGAAGAATGCTGTAGAACAGAGGGATCTAGGAATAATGGTGCATAGTGCCCTGAAGGTGGAATCTCATGTGGATAGGGTGGTGAAGAAAGCTTTTGGCATGCTGGCCTTTATAAATCAGAGCATTGAGTATCGGAGTTGGGATGTAATGTTGAAATTGTACAAGGCATTGGTGAGGCCAAATTTGGAGTATTGTGTACAGTTTTGGTCACTGAATTATAGGAAAGATGTCAACAGAATTGAGAGAGTACAGAAGAGATTTACTAGAATGTTACCTAGGTTTCATCACCTAAGTTACAGAGAAAGGTTGAACAAGTTGGGTCTTTATTCTTTGTGTTACGTACCCCGTAACTGGGTTGCCAAACCAGCAGAAATGGATCACTCAGTTGGAGTCTGGATTACTAGAATTAAGAAAGTTTTATTAAAGAAACAAGCAACACAGTACTCCAATCAAAAGGATAATAAATGCAACAGTTCAGCAATGATAAACACACATGTACACAGAATTAGGATAACAGGATCAATCAAGCTCTATCGTTGTCTAGGGGTAAATGACCAGTTTCAAAATGACGCAAAGTTCAGTTCAATTGAATTCAGTTCAGTTCACAGTAATCACTGCCGTGGGAGATGGACAGTGGGGGGAAGGAGAGAGAGAGCAAAAACGAATGAATATTCAAACGGCTTCCACACAGACCTTCGATATTCTTCGCAGTCAGCTTTCGAGCGAGCCCTTTGTGATGTCTTCTGAGGTCACCGACTGTGACCCCTCCGTTTCCAGATACGATCGTTTCTCTGCAGTGAACCTGGCACCCAGGCAAGGGCGGACGCACACCAGGTTCAAGCCGATCGTACCTTTCCACCCTGTGCGTCTATGGCTTGGTCCCATGATCAACCCTCCAAAACTCCCACCGACTTGTGGGAGGCGCACCACTTCCAGGGTCTCGTTACCTCGGGGTGTCGTGTGTGTCTGCCTTAGCAAACCTGTCCCTTTTTATCCCCCTGCTGGGGTATCGCCTGTCCATCACTTCAAACAGTTCAGGGTTCAAAGGGGGAGCCGATCTTGACAGCTCTCCTTCCGTTACTCTCTCCCGTCCCTTCATTAATATCTCCAAATACTGCTCCATTGTTTTCCTTATCTCTCTTTTCCTGAAGACAGGTGGCAGACCAACTGCTGATCCCACTGGTGCCAGCACAGGACAGCTAACATTTTAATCTATGTGTATTCTCGTCACATTTGTAACGTAGAAGGTTGAGGGGGAACTTGATAGAGGTATTTAAAATTATGAGGGGGATAGATAGAGTTGATGTGGATAGGCTTTTTCCATTGAGAGTAGGGGAGATTCAAACAAGAGGACATGAGTTGAGAGTTAAAGGGCAAAAGTTTAGGGGTAACATGAGGAGGAACTTCTTTACTCAGAGAGTGGTGGCTGTGTGGAACGAGCTTCCAGCAGAAGTGGTTGAGGCAGGTTCGATATTGTCGTTTAAAGTCAAACTGGAAAGATATATGGTCAGGAAAGTAATGGAGGGTTATGGGCTGAGTGCAGGTCGGTGGGACTAGGTGAGAGTAAGAGTTCGGCACGGACGAGAAGGGCCAAGGTAGCCTGTTTCCGTGCTGTAATTGTTATATGGTTATATGGTTATTGCCTCTCCTTTGTCCACCCTGCTTGTTACTTCCTCGAACAACTCGAACAGATTTGTTTGGTAAGATTTCCCTTTGCAGATACCATGCTGATTTTGACTTATTTTATCTTTAGTCTCCAAATACCCAAAACTTCATCCTTAATAATTGACTCCAACACGTTCCCAACACTGATGTTAGGCTAACTGGCCTATAATTTCCTTTCTTTTGCATTCCTCCCTTCTTAAGGAATGGAGTGACATTTGCAATCTTCCAGTCCTCCAGGACCATGCCGGAATCAGGTGATTATTGAAATATCATGACTAATGCATCTGTTATCCCTTCAGCAACCTCTCTCAGGACTCTGGGTGTAGTCTACTTGGCTCAGATGACCTATCCACATTAACACCCTTGACTTTGCCTAGCACTTTTTCCTTTGTAACAGCAATGGCACTCACTCCTGCTCCTTGGCACTCACGGACCTCTGGCACACTGCTAGTGTCTTCCACAGTGAAGACAGATGCAAAGTACCCATTCCTCTTGGTGACTGTCCCTTCCCCTTCAATCAGCCACTCTGAAACCCATTCTGCTAAATCAGTTTGAACCTTCTCCACCAGGAGCAGCAACTGCCCCCCCCCCCCCCGAGGATGTTGGTCCTTCCCTGGTTATGGTGGAGTTGGACCCGAATCTTTTGTCCAGGAGCCAACTTCCCTAGAAACAGTTCCAATGTTCACCTGCACTGTCCCTTCAGCTACACCTGATCCATCCTCTTGTCCTGAGACCCACCAGCCTGTAGCACCTGAAGCAATCCAGACATTACCACCTGCTCCTTAAACGGTGACCCTAAACTCAGGCTGCAGGACCTCAGTCCTTTTACCAATGTCACTGGTAGCTATGTGCACCATGGGTCACTTGGTTCCAATCCTCCGCCATAACGCAAACAACAGGAATTCTGCAGATGCTGGAAATTCAAGCAACACACATCAAAGTTGCTGGTGAACGCAGCAGGCCAGGCAGCATCTCTAGGAAGAGGTGCAGTCAACGTTTCAGGCCGAGACCCTTCGCCAGTTAGTCCTGACGAAGGGCCTCGGCCTGAAACGTCGACTGCACCTCTTCCTAGAGATGCTGCCTGGCCTGCTGCGTTCACCAGCAACTTTGATGTGTGTTGCCTCTGCCATAACTCTCTCTCCTCCCACCAGACCATTGTTGAATCCAATAAGCCACCTTGTGCCAGGTCCATCGATCTTCTGGAAAAGTCTCCCTGTGGGAGTTTGCTGAAGGCCTCCCTGCAAACCAGACCCATTTCTTGGCACTTCTCAATACATTTTGCTATCCCTTTGAGAAGGAAAGGGGAGCCACAATGGTGTACTGGAGATTCGATTCCTGTCACTGTCTGTCAGGAGTTTGTACATTCCCTCCATGGCCACATGGGTTTCCAATGGATGCTCTGGATTTCTCCCACATTCCAAAGACATACCAGTTAATACATTAATTGTTTACTTGGGTTTATTTGGGCGGAGCGTGCTCATTGAACCAGAAGGGCTTGTGACCTTGCTGTACCTCTAAATTAATTAACTAATTCAATCAAATTGGTCAGCATGAATCCTCCCTCATACAAAATGACACTGACTATTTTTGATCAAATTCTGCCTGTAGATTAAATCATCTTCTTAGCACAGAGTGCAAACTGACTGAGCTGTACATACGGGGTGCCCTGCTGCCTTCATGCACACAGCTACCGGGACCACCCTCCACTCAGCTGGCACCCCATCGTTGCTGACAGAGCAGCAGCCTTATCTCCCATGGCAGCCTGGGATCAATCTCATTACAAAGCCGATGAGCTTAGAGCCTGGATCAGTACTTGGAGCTATGATGTTGTGGCCATTACAGAGACTTGGATGGCTCAATGGTTACTTCGAGTGCCAGGCTTTAGACGTTTCAGAAAGGACAGGGAAGGAGGCAAAAGAGGTGGGGTGTGGCACTGTTGATCAGAGATAATGTCACGGCTGCAGAAAAGGAGGAAGACATGGAGGGATTGTCTACGGAGTCTCTGTGGGTGGAAGTAAGGAACAGGAAGGGGTCGATAACTTTACTGAGTGATTTATATAGACCACCCAATAGTAACAGGGATATCGAGGAACAGATAGGGAGACAGATTCTGGAAAGGTGTAATAATAACAGGGTTGCCATGGTGGGAGATTTTTAATTTCCCAAATATTGATTAGCATCTCCCTAGAGCAAGGGGTTTAGATGGGGTGGAGTTTGTTAGGTGTGTTCAGGAAGGTTTCTTGATACAATATGTAGATACGCCTACAAGGGGAGAGACAGTACTTGATCTGGTATTGGGAAATGAATCTGGTCAGGTGTCAGATCTCTCAGTGGGAGAGCATTTTGAAGATAGTGATCACAATTCCATCTCCTTTACCATAGCATTGGAGAGGGATAGAAACAGACAAGTTAAGGAAACGTTTAATTGGGCAGGAACTTGGAAGCATAAATTAGGGGCACATGGTCTCGGGGAAATGTACGGCAGAAATGTGGCAAACGTTCAGGGGATATTTGCGTGGCATTCTGCATAGGTACGTTCCAATGAGACAGGGAAAGGATGGTAGGGTACAGGAGCCATAGTGTACAAAGGCTGTTGTAAATCTAGTCAAGAAGGAAAGAAAAGCTTACAAAAGGTTCAAAAAATGAGTTAATGATAGAGATCTGGAAGATTATAAGGCTAGCAGAAGGGAGCTTAAAAATGAAATTACAAGAGCCAGAAGGGGCCATGAGAAGGCCTTGGTGAACAGGATTAAGGAAAACCCCAAGGCATTCTACAAGTATGTGAAGAGGAAGAGGATAAGACGTGAGAGAATAGGACCAATCAAGTCTGACAGAGGAAAAGTGTGTATGGAACCGGAGGAGACAGCAGAGGTACTTAATGAATATTTTGTTTCAGTATTCACTACGGAAAAGGGTCTTGACTATTGTAGGGATGACTTACAGCAGATTGAAAAGCTTGAGCAGATAGACATTAAGAAAGAGGATGTACTGGTGCTTTCAGAAAGCATCAGGTTGGATAAGTCTCTGGGACCTCTCACAGGCTACTGTGAGAGGCGAGGGAGGAGATTGCTGAGCCTTTGGCAATGATCTTTGCATTATCAATGGGGACGGGAGAGATTCCAGATGATTGGAGGGCTGCGGATGTTGTTCAATGCAAAAGTAGGTCAAACATCTCTGAATAAGGAAGTCATGGGAAACAACGGTTTAGTCATAGTCATAGTCATAGTCATAGTCATAGTCATACTTTATTGATCCCAGGGGAATAGGAACACCAAATGAACGGGAGACATGGCTAGTTGAGTTCTTTCAAGAAAACCACCTCCGTATAATGAACACAATGTTTGATCAACACCCTCAGCGCAAATACACATGGACAGCTCCTGATGGTAAAACTAGGAACCAGATTGATTATATCCTCATCAACAAAAGATGGAAATCAAATATTCTGAAATGCAGGACATAGCCGGGAGCTGACTGTGATACTCATCAACTGTTGTTGGCCAGGATGAAGCTCAGAGTTAAGAACGTAAAACGAGCAAAACTACCAGTCAGATATGCTCTCTCAGACATACCAAACTCTTTCAGCATAGAGGTTTGCAACAGTTTTGAAGCCCTAATGAACTTACAAGAAGAGGTCAAACCAGAAGAACTTTGGAACACAACAAAAGATGCATTGATAACAGAAGCAGAGAAACATTCCAAAGCAACGCAAGCACAAAGGCACAGAATCGATCACAAATGAAACGCTGTATGCAGTAGAAAAGAAGAGATTGGTGAAAGGTCAGAAAGGAACAAGTAAGGAATACATGGAGCTGAAGTGTGAAGATGCAGATGTGAGGGAAAGGTGGCTCAAGTACACCAAGAAACTCTATGAAAATCACAAGAATGAAAACCGTGACAAAACCATTGGCTGGACAACACTGGACGGACCATGAACCAGAGCCACTACTGTCAGAAGTAGAAAGAGCAATCGAGAAGATTAAAAAGAATAAAGCACCTGATCCAGACAACATACCAGCAGAACTACTGAAAGCAACAGGTACCTCAATGGCCCACATCTTGCACCGCATTGTCTGCGCCATCTGGAAGTCTGGCAAATGGCCAACAGACTGGTGCAAATCTGTCTACAATCCAATTCCCAAGAAAGGGGACCTCCTGCAATGCAGTAATTACAGAACAATTGCATTGATACCACACGTCAGCAAGGTCCTGCCCATAATCATCTCTGAGAGACTAAAGAACTACATAGATAGAGAAATTGCACTCGAACAGGCTGGCTTCAGGAGTGGCCAAGGTACCAGGGACCAGCTCTTCAGCATGCGCCTAATAATGGAGAAAATGAGAGAGGTCAATACCCCCCCTGTACATCTGCTTCATAGGCTACTCAAAGACATTTGACTGTATCCAATACACCAAACTGTGGGCAACAATGATTCAACTGGGCATGGCACCACACCAAGTGTCTCTTCTAGAAACACCGTGTGCTACACAATCCTCCAGCCTTCGGGCCACATCTGGCCAGACTGAAGCATTCGGCAATGGGAAAGGAGTCTGCCAAGGCTGCATCCTTTCTCCACACCTTTTTAACATCTACACTGAGATGATCGTGAGACTGGCAATTCCAGACAACACTGGTATTAAAATAGGAGGAAGAACCATCAGCAACTTGAGATACGCGGCTGACACAGCCCTGTTAGCCACAACAGAAAAAGCCCTACAAGCACTACTCAATAATGTTGCAAAAGTCTCTGCTGAATTTGGATTCCTGATAAATAGCAAAAAGACCAAAGTTATGGTGATAAGTAAAACTGCAATTCAAACTGATATCTGCATCGGAAACAACAAGATCGAAGAAGTGTCCTCCTTTATATACCTTGGTGAAGAACTAAATGACACAAGCGAATGCAGTGAGGAAATAAGGTGAAGGCTAGCAATGGCACGCATAAGCACTACCAAACTCTGGAACATCTGGAAAGATAGATCTGTGAGCACTGACACCAAGATACACCTCCTCAAGAGTCTCGTCTGGCCAGTAACCCTATATGGCTGTGAAACATGGACCCTCAAAGCAGCTGATGAAAAGAAGTTGACAGCATTTGAGATGTGGACATACAGACGGATCGTCAGGGTATCATACATTGAAAGGAGATCCAACAATTTCATCCTGTAAAGATTAGCACGAAACCAATACTTCTGGAAACCATTATCCAAAGGAAACTTCACTACTTTAGACATATCCCAAGAACTGATGACACACTGGAACGCACTATGCTTGAAGGCAGAGTAGAAGGAACCCGCTCCCGAGGCAGACAGAGGACAACCTGGATCGACAACATCAAGAAGTGGACCAGCCTCCCCGCCAGAGACACAAGAGGTTTGACTGCTGACAGATCGCAGTGGAAGAAAGTGGTCACCAAGGCTCTGGCAGAGTATGGCACAAGATGATGATGATGAGATTTTGTTCCCTTATTCAAGAAAGGGAGTAGGGATAGCCCAGGAAATTATAGACCAGTGAGTCTTACTTCAGTGGTTGGTAAGTTGATGGAGAAGATCCTGAGAGGCAGGATTTCTGAACATTTGGAGAGGCATAATATGATTAGGAATAGTCAGCATGGCTTTGTCAAAGGCAGGTCATGCCTTACGAGCCTGATTGAATTTTCTGAGGATGTAACTAAACAAGTTGGTGAAGGTAGAGCAGTTGATGTAGTGTATATGGATTTCAGCAAGGCATTTGATATGTCCCATGCAAGGTTTATTGAGAAAGGAAGGAGGCATGGGATCCAAAGGGACATTGCTTTGAGGATCCAGAACTGGCTTACTCACAGAAGGCAAAGAGTGGTTGTAGATGGGTCATATTCAGCATGGAGGTTGGTGACCAGTGGGCCAAAGGGCCTGTATTGTGTTGTAGGTTTTCTATGTTTCTATGTTTCAATGTTTCTGCAACTGAGTAATTTATCCACCTTTCATCCCTCTTCAATTGGAATTTGGTCCAGAATTTGGAGATACAGCAGACACTGGAACCCTAGAACCTGCCAGAAGAACTCAACGGGCAAAGCAGGAACTGTGGAGACATATCCTTCCATCGAGACGTAGAAAACTACAGTACAGAAACAGGCCCTTCAGCCCGTCTAGTCCGTGCTGAACCATTTAAACTGCCTCGTCCCATCACCCTGCACTCGGACCATAGCCATCCATGTGTCTATCCAAATTTCTATTAAATGTTGACATCGAGCTCACATGCACCACTTGTGCTGGCAGCTCATTCCACACTCTCACCACCAACTGAGTGAAGACATTTCCCCTCATGTTCTCCTTAAACTTTTCTCCTTTTGCCTTCAACCCCTGACCTCTAGTGAGAGCCACCCCCAACCTCAGTAGAAAAAGCCAGCTGACATTTACACTATCTATACCCCTCACAGTTTTGTACACCTCCATCAAATTGCATCTCAATCATCTGCATTCTAAGGAATACAATCCTATCCTTATAACTCAGGTCCTCCAGACCTGGCAACATCCTTGTAAACTTTCTATGTACTGTTTCAGCCTTATCTGCATCCATCCTGCAGGTAGGTGACTAAAACTGCACACAATACTCCAAATTAGGTCTCACCAACATCTTATACAACTTAAACATAACATCCTATCTCCTGTACTCAATACTTTGATTTATGAAGGCCAATGTGCCAAAAGTTTTCTTTTATCACCCTATCTACCTGTGACACCACTGTCAATGAATTATGGACCTGTATTCCCAGATCCCTTTGTTCGACCACACTCCTCAGTGCCCTACTATTCACCATAGGACCTACCCTGGTTGGTCTTACTAAATTGCAACACTTTGCACTTGTCTGCATTAAATTCCATCTGCCAGTTTTCAGCCCATTTTTCCAGTTGGTCCAAATCCCACTGCAAGCCCGAGTAGTGTTCCTCACTGTCCACTACACCTCCAGTCTTGGTGTCATCCACAAATTTGTTGAGTCAGTTAACAACATTATCATCCAGATCATCGATATGGATGACAAACAAAGGCAGACACAGCACTGATCCCTGTGGCACACCATTAGTTACAAGCCTTCAGTCAGAAAGGCAACCATCTTCTACCACTCCCTGGCTTCTCCCACAAAGCCAACGCTTAATCTAATTAACACACATCAAAGTTGCTGGTGAACGCAGCAGGCCAGGCAGCCTCTCTAGGAAGAGGTACAGTCGACGTTTCGGGCTGAGACCCTTCGTCAGGACTAACTGAAAGAAGAGCTAGTAAGAGATTTGAAAGTTGGAGGGGGAGGGGGAGATCCAAAATGATAGGAGAAGACAGGAGGGGGAGGGATGGAGCCAAGAGCTGGACAGGTGATTGGCAAAGGGGTTTGCCAAATCAGTCCCTGTCTATCTAAATACTCATATATCCGGTCCCTAAGAATACCTTACAGTAACTTTCCCATTACTGACGTCAGGCTCGCTGGCCTATAATTTCCTGGTTTGTCTTCAGAGCTTTTCTTAAACAGAGGAACAAGTTTAGCTATCCTCGAATGCTCCGGTACCTCACCCGTCACTAAGGATGATTTAAATATCTCTGCAATTTCTCCACTTGCCTCCCACTGGGTCCGAGAAAACACCTTGTCAGGCCCTGGGGATTTAGCAACCCCAATTTGCCTCAGGATAGCGAACAACTCCTCCTCTGTAATCTGTATAGGGTCCATGACCTTGCTGCAGATTTGCCTCACTTCTATAGACTCTGTCTCTCTCTTCCGAGTAAATACAGATGCAAAAAATACATTTAAGGTCTCATCTCCTTTGCTTCCACACATGGATTACTATTCTGATCTTCCAGAGGACCAGTTTTGTCCCACACAATCCTTTTGTTCTTAACATCTTAACATGCTCTTAACATGCTGTCCAAGTTGCATGCCATCTTGGACAATGTCTCCCATCCACTACATAATGTACTGGTTGGGCACAGGAGTACATTCAACCAGAGACTCTTCCACCGAGATGCAACACAGAGCGTCATAGGAAGTCATTCCTGCCTGTGGCCATCAAACTTTACAACTCCTCCCTTGGAGGGTCAGACACCCTGAGCCAATAGGCTGGTCCTGGACTTTTTTCATGACATAATTTACATATTACTATTTAATTATTTATGGTTTTATATTGCTATATTTATACTCTATTCTTGGTTGGTGCAACTGTAACGAAAACCAATTTCCCTCTGGATCATTAAAGTATGACTATGACTATGACTATCTTAGGATTCTCCTTCACCTTGTCTGCTATTGGGCAACCTCATGCCTTCTTCAAATCCTCCTGATTTCTTTCTTAGGTGTTCTCTTTCATTTGTTATACTCCATAGCTACCTCATTTGTTCCTGCCTGCTTATACCTGGTAGGCACCTCCTTTTTTCTTAACCGGGGCCTCACTATCTCTTGAAAACCAAGGTTCCCTAAACCTGTTATCTCTGCCTTTTATTTTGACAGAAATATATAATCTCTGTACTCTCAAATTTTCACTTTTGAAGGCATCCCACTTACCAAAGACACTTTTGCCAGAAACAGCCTGTCCCAATCCACACTTGCCAGATTCTTTCAGATACCATTAAAATTGGGTTTTCTACAATTTAGAATCTCAATCTAAGGACCAGACCTACAGTGCCTATAAAAAATATTCACCCACCTCCCCTTGGAAGTTTCCATGTTTTATTGTTTTAAAACATTGAATCACAGTGGATTTAATTTGGCTTTTTTAAAAACACTGTTCAACAGAAAAAGATCACTCTTGCCAGGACTTGAGAAACTCAGTTATAGAGAAAGGTTGAATAGGTTAGGACTTTATTCCCTGGAGCATAGAAGAATGACGGGAGATTTGATAGAGGTGTATAAAATTATGATGGGTATAGATAGAGTGAATGCAAGCAGGCTTTTTCCACTGAGGCAAGAGGAGAAAAAAAACAGAGGACATGGGTTAAGGGTGAGGGGGGAAAAGTTTAAAGGGAACATTAGGGGGGGCTTCTTCACACAGAGAGTGGTGGGAGTATGGAATGAGCTGCCAGACGAGGTGGTAAATGCGGGTTCTTTTTTAACATTTAAGAATAAATTGGACAGGTACATGGATGGGAGGTGTATGGAGGGATATGGTCCGTGTGCAGGTCAGTGGGACTAGGCAGAAAATGGTTCGGCACAGCCAAGAAGAGCCAAAGGCCCTGTTTCTGTGCTGTAGTTTCTATGGTTCTATGGTTCTAAAGAGATTTAAATTAATTACAAATATAAAACACAAGATAATTGATTGCATAAGTATTCACCCTCTTCAAGTTAGTATTTAATAGATGCACCTTTGTCAGCAATACAGCCTTGAGTCTGTGTGGATAGGTCTCTATCAGCCTTACACATCTGGACACTGCAATTTTCCCCCATTCTTCTTTACAAAACTGCTCAAGCTCTGTCGGATTGCATGGGGATCATGAGTGAACCGCCCCTTTCAAATCCAGCCACAAACTAAATTGGATTGAGATCTTGATTCTGACTTGGCCACTCCAGGACATTAAATTTGTTGTTTTTAAGCCATTCCTGTGTAGCTTGGCTTTACGCTTGTGGTCATTGTCTTGCTGGAAAATGGATCTTTTCCTGTAAACACAAGGAATTCTGCAGATGCTGGAAATTCAAGCAACACACATCAAACTTGCTGGTGAACACAGCAGGCCAGGCAGCATCTCTAAGGAAGAGGTACAGTCGACGTTTCAGGCCGAGACCCTTCGTCAGGACTGGTGAAGGGTCTCGGCCCGAAACGTCAACTGTACCTCTTCCTAGAGATGCTGCCTGGCCTGCTGCGTTCACCAGCAACTTTGATGTGTGTTGCAGATCTTTTCCTGAGTCACAGTTCTCTTGCAGACTGCATCAGGTTTTCCTCCAGGATTTCCCTGTATTTTGCTGCATTCACTTTACCCTCTACCTTCACAAGCCTTCCAGGGTCTGCTGCAGTGAAGCATCCCCACAGCATGATGCAGCCACCACGGTGCTTCATGGTACGGATGGTGTGTTTTTGATGATGTGCGGTGTTTGGTTTATGCCAAACATAGCATTTAGTCTGATGGCCAAAAAAGCTCAATTTTAGTTTCATCAGACCATAGAACCTTCTTCCAGCTGACTTCAGAGTCTCCCACATGCCTTCTCACAAATTCTAGCCAAGATTTCATGTGAGTTTTTTTCAGCAGTGGTTTTCTCTTTACCACTCTCCCATGAAGCTGTGACTGGTGAAGCACCCAGGCAACAGTTGTTGTATGTGCAGTCTCTCCCATCACAGACACTGAAGCTCGTAACTCCTCCAGAGTTGTCATAGGTCTCTTGGTGAGCTCCCTCACTAGTCCCATTCCTGCATGGTCACTCAGTTTTTGAGGACAGCCTGCTTTAGGCAGATTTACAGCTGTGCCATATTCTTTCCATTTCTTAATGATTGGCTTAACTGTACTCCAAGGGATGTTCAGTGACTTGGCAATTTTCTTGTATCCATCTCCTGACTTGTGCTTTTCAATAACCTTTTCACGGAGTTGCTTGGAGTGTTCTTTTTTTTTATAATTTAATTAATTTCTAAATAGAGCGCGAACGCTGTCCCCCACTACCGCAAATTTTGCAGTCGAGCATCCTGCATTTGGGGACATGGCAGGTGTCAGCACACCCGAAGTGCAATGGGATAGCCTTGTCCTGGGAGAACCGCCTTAATGATCACGGTCTCTCCCCTGCCAGGTAAGTCTTCATGGTGTAGCTTTTGCCAGGTTATTGACTCACCAGCAGTTGGACCTTCCAGATACAGGTGTATTTGTACTACAATCAATTGAAACACCTTTACTGCAGACTGGTTTATGTATAGTTAGGACGCCTTCACTAATTATATGACTTCTAAGACCAATTGGCTGCACCAGTGATAATTTAGTGTGTCATATTAAAAGGGGTGAATACTTATGCAATCAATTATTTTCTGTTTTATATTTGTAATTAATTTAGATCACTTTGCAGAGATCTGTTTTCACTTTGACACTAAAGAGTCTTTTTCTGTTGATCAATATCAAAAAAAGCCAAATTAAGTCCACTGTGATTCAATGTTGTAAAACAATAAAACATGAAAACTTCCAAAGAGGTTGAATACATTTTATAGGCACTGTATCTCTTTGCTCTCTGCATATTTACTTTGGAACTAATGGCATTGTGATCACTGGATGCAAAGTGTTCCCTTACACAAACTTCTGTCACCTGCCCTGTCTGAGTTGCTGATAAGAGATCAAGCATCACACTCTCTCTTGGGACTTCAATGTACTGATTAAGGAAAGTTTCCTGAACACACTTGACAAACTCTATCCCATCCAGTACTCCAACAGTATGTGAGTGGCTCTCTAAGGAATGTTTGATGTTTCGAGTCCTAAGGAAGTGTCCAGACGCAGAACATTAACTCTTCCTGCTCCCCGCAGATGAAGGTTGACCCTCCCAGTTCCTCCAGCAGGTTAGTTTTAAGGCAGAGTTTTACTGCCCCACTCTCCAAATTCTCCATCAACAAAGTCCTGCCATGTGACCCCAGATGTAAAAGATTTGTTCATCCTCAGGTACCTTCTGTATCCTCACAACCACTGGCCGTTCTGAACTCCAATGGGCCCTCTGTTTCTCTGGTTATCCTCCTGCTCTAAATACACAAAGTACTGGGACCTTTCAAAAATGTGGCACTCTATGTCCCCTACCCTCTCCTGATGTGGGACCCCAATGACCTCAACGTGCAGACCAGTCCACCCTGTGCTCCCAGTGAGCAACACGCAATGAACACGTCCTGATAAATCTGCGCCAATACTGCCCGTCCCGGGTGGAATTGTCAGCGAACCATGCTCTCTCTGTCTCTCTCCCTCTCTCACAGACTGTCACGTGGAGGTCAGCAACAACCCCCTGCACCTCACCCTGTCTCACCGCTTCCTTCCCCAGCACCAGCCCGAGCTGGAGGCCAGAGCTCGCAGGATCAGTCTGGGAATAAACTGCAAGTGGGAAGCAGTCCTGTACTCCCGGGACATGCGCTTCGTGCACTATCAGGTACCTGCCACGGGGACCGTGGGGGGCAGGTGTCAGAATGGGGGAGTACGTCGGGGTAGACGGGGAGAGTCGAGTCTCAGAATGGGGTTAAGCTACGAATGGGAGGCAGTCCTCCACTCCTGGGACATGTGCACTACCAGAAGGGACGGGTCGTGGTGTGGGGGAGGGGAAGAAGTCAGTGTAGGGAGGAGAGATTTCTGTCGGGCAAAACAGATTTCAGTGTTGGGGGTGTGGGGTGAATGTGTCTGTGGGGGTGGGGTGACTGGTCAGTGTGGAAGGGACAAGGATGGGTTGACCAGACAGTAAGGGGTGGATGGGGGTGGGGGGTAGATTGGGGTGGACAGGGATGGGGAGGGTGGACGGGGGTTGGACAGGGGTGGGGGGATGTAATGGGGTGGACGGGGGTGGGGAGGGTGGACAGGGGTGGGGGGTGGATTGGGGGTGGACAGGGATGGGGAGGGTGGATGGGGGTGGGGGGGATGGACGGGGGTGGGTGGTGGATTGGGGGTGGGGAGGGTGGAAGGTGGATGGATGGGGTGGGAAAGGTGGACGGGGTGGGAAAGGTGGACGGGGGTGGGGGGGTGGACAGGGTGGGTGGTGGATTGGGGGTGGACAGGGATGGGGAGGGTGGATGGGGGATGGACGGGGTGGGGGGTTGGACAGGGGTGGGGAGGGTGGACAGGGGTTGGACGAGGGTGGGGGATGGACGGGGGGTGGACGGGGGTGGGGAAGGTGGATGGGGGTGGAGGGTGGATTGGAGGTGGACAGGGATGGGGAGGGTGGAAGGTAGATGGACAGGGGTGGGAAAGGTGGATGGGGGATGGACGGGGTGGGGGAGTAGACGGGGATGGGGAGAGTGAATGGGGGGTGGACGGGGGCGGGGAGGGTGGAAGGTAGATGGACGGGGTGGGAAAGGTGGACGGGGTGGGGGGGGTGGACGGGGTGGGGGGTAGATTGGGGGTGGACAGGGATGGTGAGGGTGGATGGGGTATGAACGGGGTGGGGGGGTGGACGGGGGTGGAGAGGGTGGAAGGTAGATGGACGGGGTGGGGGGGGTGGACAGGGATGGGGAGAGTGAATGGGGGGTGGACAGGGGTGGGGAGGGTGGACGGGGGATGAAGGGGGTGGGGGGGTGGACGGGGGTGGAGAGGGTGGAAGGTAGATGGACGGGGGGGTGGACAGGGATGGGGAGAGTGAATGGGGGGTGGACAGGGGTGGGGAGGGTGGACGGGGGTTGGACGGGGGTGGGGGGATGGACGGGGTGGACAGGGGTGGGGAGGGTGGATGGGGGATGGAGGGGGTGGATGGGGAGGTCACCAGGTCTGTTTAGACCAGAACTACATTTTCAGTCCTCAGGAAAATAGAGGATAATTGCAGATGGAAGTTAATGCAGACACGTGTGAGATGTTGTACTTCAGTAGGACCAACCAGAGTAGAATTTACACAGTGAACGGTAGGGCACTGAGGGGTGTGGGAGAACAGAGGGATCTGGGAATACAGGTACATAATTCATTGAAACTGGTGTCACAGGTAGATAGGGTTGTAAAGAAAGCTTTTGGTACATTGGCCTTCATAAATCAATGTACTGAGTACAGGAGATGTGTAAGTTGTATAAGATGCTGGTGAGGTCATATTTGGAATATTGTGTGTAGGAAAGTTAGAAAGAAGTTTGAAAAAGTATGGAGAAAATTTACAGAGACATTGCTGGGACTTGAGGACCTCAGTTATAAGGAAATGTTGAACAGGTTAGAACTTTGTTCCCTAGAGCATTGGAGAATGAGGAGGGATTTGATAGAGGTAGACAAAATTATGAGTGTTACAGATAGATTAATGCAAGTAGGCTTTTTCCACTGAAGTTGGGTGAGACTAGAACTAGAGATCATAGGCTATGGGTGAAAGGTGAAGTGTCTAAGGGGAATCTACAGGGGAACTACTTCTCTGAGAGGGTGGTGAGAGTGTGGACGAGCTGCCAACAGAAGGGGTGGATGTAAGTACATGGATGGAGGCAGGAGGCCAGACCAGCACAGACTAGATGGGCCAATGGGTCCACACGGCGATGTCGTGCAGTTGTCTGTGGTTCAGTTTTACAAGAGGCAAGCGCAGACTCCAAGGGACAATTAACAGGAGAGATTATACAAACATTTCCTGCACTTAATGGTTGGTGATGAGCTGAATGGAGAATTGGAGACATTAAGGGGAAATGATGGGCAGGTGGAGTGAACTCAATCCTGGTCACTCATGCAAACAGAAGATGCTGAAAATGCTCAGCAGGTCAGGTAGCATCTGTGGAAAGAGAAGCAAAGGTAGTGTTTTGGCTCAATGCTCCCAGAGCAGGGGTTCCTAGCCTCTTGGTTAGTGGTAGGGTCCATGGCATAAAAAAGGTTGGGAAGGGCCTGGCTCAAAGGGCCGAATGGCCTACTCCTGCACCTGTTGTCTATTGTCTAACCCCTGTCCTAGAGCACTGTACAGGAAAGTAAAGATCATCCACTCAAAGGCTTAGCTCGGTTTTTCGCTATGCAGATTTTGCCTGACCCAATGAAATTTCAGCAAGGTTTAGTTTTATTCCTGACTTCCAGAACGTCCACCTTTTTGTTCTGCTACTTGCGGTTTAGGGGAACATACTGAAGAAGGGTCTCAGCCCAAAACATCAACTGGTCATTAATTTCCATAGATGCTGCTTGACCTGCTGAGTTGCTCCAGCAACTGTGTGTTTCAGAGAGGGTCCCTGGTCCCAGACTCGGGACAAGTGTCTGGGGTGATGCAGTTGAAGTTGCTCGGCCATTAGCTTTAAACTGGAGATTACAGATGAACCAAATTATGAGGGAAACAGTGAGAAGTGGGATATGGAGCAAGGTGTTCCTTGAGGACTGAGATATGTCTTCCAGCTTCCCTCCCTGCCCCACGCTGCAGATGATTTGAAAGGTTAAATTCCGGTACCACACCCTAACTGGTGTTACTTCATGATATTACCAGGTTTTTCAGGCACTCTACCCATACGAACCCCAGAATGAAGATGAGATAAGGCTGAATTCTGGCGACTACATCTTCCAGCATCCCTCTGAGCAGGAGGGAGTGAGCCAGGGCTGGCTCTTCGGCACCTCACAACGCACAGGGTGCCGGGGGCTGCTGCCCAAGAACTACACGGAGAGAGCACCCGAATCCAGCACCTGGGTCAAGCACAGGTAGGTTGAAATTTTGGCCACCTGGGTTAGGCACAGGTACGTTGAAATGTTGGCCTCCTGGGTCAGGCACAGGTAGGTTGAAATTTTGGGCACCTGGGTCAAGCACAGGTGAGTTCAGAGATCAGGTACTGGGTTCAGGCACAGGTGAGTTCAGAGATCAGGTTCTGGGGTCAGGGACAGGTGAGTTCAGAGATCAGGTTCTGGGGTCAGGGACAGGTGAGTTCAGAGATCAGGTACTGGGGTCAGGAACAGGTGAGTTCAGAGATCAGGATCTGGGGTCAGGGGCAGGTGAGTTCAGAGATCAGATTCTGGGGTCAGGGACAGGTGAGTTCAGAGATCAGGATCTGGGGTCAGGCACAGGTGAGTTCAGAGATCAGGTTCTGGGGTCAGGGACAGGTGAGTTCAAAGATCAGGTACTGGGGTCAGGGATGGGTGGGTTCAGAGATCAGGTACTGGGGTCAGGGACGGGTGAGTTCAAAGATCAGGTACTGGGGTCAGGAACAGGTGAGTTTAGAGATCAGGTACTGGGGTCAGGGACAGGTGAGTTCAGAGATCAGGTACTGGGGTCAGGGACAGGTGAGTTCAGAGATCAGGTACTGGGGTCAGGCACAGGTGAGTTCAGAGATCAGATTCTGGAGTCAGGAACAGGTGAGTTCAGAGATCAGGATCTGGGGTCAGGGGCAGGTGAGTTCAGAGATCAGATTCTGGGGTCAGGGACAGGTGAGTTCAGAGATCAGGATCTGGGGTCAGGCACAGGTGAGTTCAGAGATCAGGTACTGGGATCAGGGACAGGTGAGTTCAGAGATCAAGTACTGGGG
This sequence comes from Mobula birostris, assembly GCF_030028105.1. NCBI lineage: Eukaryota > Metazoa > Chordata > Chondrichthyes > Myliobatiformes > Myliobatidae > Mobula > Mobula birostris. The sequence continues at coordinate 1,564,792 of NC_092375.1, read as the reverse complement.
TAAGGGATAGGTAAGTTCAGAGATCAGGTACTGGGGTCAGGGACTGTGGGTTGAAAGGTCCATAAGACATAGGGACAGAATGAGGCCATTCAGCCCATTGAGTCTGCTCTGCCATTACATCATGGCCGATCCCAGATCTCATTCAACCCCATACACCTGTCCTCTCACCATATCCTTTGATGCCCTGACTGATTAGAAAACGTTCAAATTCTGCCTTAAATATACCCACGGACTTAGCCTCCACCTCAGTCTGTGACAGAGCATTCCACAGATTCACTGCTCTCTGGCTAAAAAAATTCCACCTTACCTCTGTTGTAAAAGATCGCCCCTCAATTTTGAGGCTGTGCCCTCGAGTTCTGGATACCCCCACTACAGGAAACATCCTCTTCACATCCATCCAATCTAGTCCTTTTGACATCTGCTAGGTTTCAATGAGATCCCCCAGCACTCTTCGAAATTCCAGCGAGTACAGGCCCAAAGCTGCCAAACACTCCTCATATGTTAACCCCTTCATTCCCAGAGTCATTCTCCTGAACCTGCTCTGGACTCTCCCCAGTGACAATACATCCTTTCTGAGATATGGGGCCCAAATTGTTGACAATACTCGAAGTACGGTGTGACTATGTCTCTAATCATACCAATCAAACATTTCCCGACACTGTATTCCATCTGCCAGCATTTTGCCCATCCTTCCAATTTGTCTAAGTCCTGCTGCAATCACATTGCTTCCTCAGCACTACCTACCCCTCCACCCATCTTTGTATCATGCAAACTTTGCCACAAAGACATTAATTGCATTATCTAAATCATTGACAAACAATGTGAAAAGCAGTGGTCCCAATACTGACCCCTGAGGAACACCACTAGTCACCAGCAGACAACCAGAAAAAGGTCCCCTTTTTATTCCTACTCGCTTACTCCTGCCTGTCAGCCATTCCTATTTTTTATTAAGTGCAATCGTGAACAATAGCCAGATCAGAAATGCTGATCAACTCAACTGGTTCCCAAAGAGAACTCCGATAGGCCAATCAGATGGTTCACTGCTACTCAGCAATAGAACACAAAAAAATCATCTGTACAATTAAGAAACATTAAAAAATAGAAATACTGGAGTCATGATGATCATGATGAATTCTGCTGGAGAGAGACATTTATACACATGCTGTCCTCCATAATTCAAAGAGATTGAAGGATAAGGTTGCAGGGTGACAAAACGTGGCAGGAGCACTTGGAACTAAAATCTAATCCCTACCGGGAGAAAACAGCACCTGTTCTTTCCGCACTGTTCTCCAGCAGTTTAAAGGACTAAGTCCAGCCGGAACATAACTCACAAGTGCTCTTGAAAGTCAGGTATTAACCCTACCTACCAACAACCAAGCATTGCCATCCTGGTCTCCTTCATGACAGCTTATGAAGAAGCATGTGACTTCCCTCCCAGAGATGATGGGTGTTTGTGCACTCGACTATTGAAGGCTTGGACCCCATTGTTGCAGATGGGAGGCTGTTCCAAATTCTGATAGCACAGTGAAGGAAGCTTCTATCCAGTGTGTAGGTTCTCACATCAGGCATAGAAACAGCATGAGCAGGCATAGATAAACTTGATCGTGTGGTGCGCCGTCTCTCACAAGATGAAGGCAGCATGGTGTGAAGGTCTGCAGGGCTGTGGCTGGTATGCATTTTGTATAGCACAGTAGCTGCAGCAACCTGTCGTCGTGGTGTAAGCTACTGATGGCTAGCTTCTCACGAGCTGTGGCTTCATCTACAGCTATAATCCTGAGAGCCTTTCTTTGAATGGAATCAAGCTGGCTGAGGACACTCAGTGAGACATTCATCCACGATAAGCAGGCATACTCCATGATGCTTCGTATCTGGGCTTTGTAAACCGTGGCTCTGCCCTCTTTGTCTAGTTTGGATGCTACTTTCCGCAGAGCTCCAAGCCTTTGTCCAGCCTTGTTTGAAATAGTGGAAAGGTGTTTATCCCACACCAACTTGCTGTCAATATTAACACCAAGGGTTACTAGCTCCTTCTTTAAATCCAGCTTGCAGTTTCCAAAATACAGGTCGGGGTTAGATGGATTCCTCTTCCTAGACATCACCATCGCCTTGCACTTAGTAGTCTCAAAGGTGACATTCCAGTCGTCTGCCCAGGCTTTCATCCTGTCAAGATCCCTATTCAGGCCTGCTGCCGCTGTATTACTCTCTCCTGCTTTAATTGGTGCAAATAGTGTGGAGTCGTCAGCGTACAGGTATAACTCGTTACTGCATGCATCAACCAAGTCATCAATAAAGATGGAAAACAAGTGGCCTAAGTATTGAACCCTGTGGTACAGATGCATTGATGGTTGAAGAATCTGAAGCCTGGCCAGAGATAACAACTTTGATGATCTGTCCATGAAGGTAGCTCTGCAGCCATCTAAGCAGCTTTCCAGATATTCCTTGGATCTCAGCTTAACACAGAGTCCTTTATGCCAGACCTTGTCAAATGCTCCTTTGATATCCAGGGCTATGTCATACACTTCTCCACCTTTGTCTAAGAGGGTGTTCCACGTTTGAGATAAGGTGGTGAGGAGATCGGCTGTACTGTGATCAGGTCTAAATCCATACTGCCTACTTGAAATTAAGTTGTTACGGAGTAGGTAGTTCTGAACTTGTTTTTGGACTGCTGCTTCCATTACCTTGCTGATGATACTGAGTAAGGATTTGGGGTGGTAATTTGTAGGATCAGCTCTGGAATCCTGCTTGTGTACTGGTGTTACTGATGCTATTTTCCATTGTTCTGGGAATACACCACTCGAGAAGCATAGCTGGAAGAGGCGGCAGAGAGGACTTGCAACTTCTGCACTACATTCCTTTAAGACCCGAGTTGGAATCTGGTCAGGTCCAGATGCTTTATCAGGCTGAAGCTGTTGCATAATTTTCCTGATGTCTTTAGGTTTGAAGATGATTTTGTTCAGCGAGGTGGTAGTAAGCTGCTTGACACCTGGTGGCTGTCATTAGCATTTGTGAGCCGACATTTATCTGCAAAAGCCCGACAGAAAACAATGGCCTTATCCTTTGCTGTTGTATGTACAGATCCATTGTGCTCAATGACAGGGATGTCAGAGTGGTCTGTTCTTCCAGAGAGGGAGTTCACAACATTCCACCACTTCTTGCTGCCAAGGTTACCACTGGTTAAGTCATGTTTGAGTTTGATGTTATGCTTTCTTCTGGCCTGTCTCTCTGCTCGATTGTATGACTGCCTAGCCTGTGCAAACCTCTCCTAATCAGCAGGGTGCTGTACTTCTTTAGATGGCGGTAGAGACGACGTTTCTTCTTTGCTGCTCGTCTGCACTTGTCATCAAACCATACTTTATCGCCAGTCTTCTTAGTAACAATGTTGCTGGGAATGTGAATGTCCATGGCCTCACATAGAACTTCTGTAAGCTTGGTGCAAGCCTTTGAGAATGCTAGACCAGTCAGTTGATGACTATGCATATCCCAAAAGTTGGCTTTGTCATAACACCAAACTTTCTTCTTGTATGGCTGGTCACGGTAAACTGCAACACCCAACTTCACTAGCGCGGGGTTCTGGTCTGAAGAACCCCCCTTGAGCCAAAGTTGTTGCCTTAGCAGGTAGGTTCGTCATGACAAGATCAAGGATATACACCCCCCTTGTTGGGTCTGACACAATCTGCTGCAGACCAAGACTATCAGCTAGTTGTAGTGTGTGCCGGCCAGCACTGTCAGTTGTTCGGCTGCCCAGCCAGTCTTGGCGATGGACGTTGAAGTCCCCTATAAGCGTCACAGACTGTGCACTGGATGAGGAAGTGGAGGGATGGGTTAGTGAATTTGCCGATGACACAAAGGTTGGGTGTGTTGTGGATAGTGTGGAGGGCTGTCAGAAGTTACAGTGGGACATTGATAGGATGCAAAACTGGGCTGAGAAGTGGCAGATGGGATTCAATCCAGATAAGTGTTAAGTGGTTTATTTTGGTAGGTCACATATGATGGCAGAATATAGCATTAATGCTTTATACTTTATTGTCGCCAAACAATTGATACTAGAACGTACAATCATCACAGCGATATTTGATTCTGCGCTTCCCGTTCCCTGGAGTACAAATCGATAGTAAATATTAAAAAATTTAAATTATAAATCATAAATAGAAAATAGAAAATGGAAAGTAAGGTAGTGCAAAAAAACCGAGATGCAGGTCTGGATATTTGGAAGGTACGGCCCAGATCCGGGTCAGGCTCCGTTCAGCAGTCTTATCACAGTTGGAAAGAAACGGTTCCCAAATCTGGCCGTACGGGTCTTCAAGCTCCTGAGCCTTCTCCCGGACGGAAGAGGGATGAAAAGTGTGTTGGCTGGGTGGGTCGTGTCCTTGATTATCCTAGCAGCACTGCTCTGACAGCGAGACTCTTGGCAGTGTGGAGGATCAGAGAAATCTTGGGGTCCAAGTCCATAGGATGTTCAAAGCTGCTGTGCAGGTTGACTGTGTGGTTAAGAAGGCATACAGTGTATTGGCCTTCACCAATCGCCAATTTGGGAGCCGAGAGGTAATGTTGCAGCTATATAGGACCCCAGTCAAACCCCACTTGGAGTACCGTGCTCAGTTCCGGTTGCCTCACTACAGGAAGGATGTGGAAACTATAGAAAGGGTGCAGAGGAGATTTACAAAGATGTTGCCTGGAATTGGATTGAGGAGCATGCCTTATGAAAACGGGTTGAGTGAACTTGGCCTTTTCTCCTTGGAGCGACGGAGGATGAGAGGTGACCTGTTAGAGGTGTATAAGATGATGAGAGGCATTGATTGTGTGGATAGTCAGAGGGTTTTTCCCAGGGCTGAGATGGTTGCCACAAGAGGACACAGGTTTAACGTGCTGGAAAGTAGATACAGAGGAGATGTCAGGGGTAAGTTTTTTACTCAGGGAGTGGTGAGTACGTAGAATGAGCTGCCAGCAATGGTGGTGGAGGCAGATACAATAGGGTCTTTTAAGAGACTCCTGGACAGGTACATGGAGATTAGAAAAATAGAGGGCTATGGGTAAGCTTGTTAATTTCTAAGGTAGGGACATGTTAGGCACAACTTTGTGGGCCGAAGGGCCTGTATTGTGCAGTAGGTTTTCTATGTTTCTATGTGCCCATTAAGTTCATCTGCCATTTCTTTGTCCCCATTTCTATCTCACTTTCAGGTACAAGTAGGTTCAAATGTTGCATGGACGAGTTGAGCTGAATGACCTGTTGCTGTGTTGTTTGTGTGTTACCGATGTCTCTGTTTGTCTGAACTTCTTCAGCACCTGTGTTTATTGTAAGGAGGCTGCTGCTCCCTGTCCCACAGAAAGTGCAATAGAGAGCGAGGCTGGGACTGTGGCTGTCTGCAGCCAGCAGTGGTGTGAGTTCAATCTGCTTCCTCACTGACCGTTCTGGGCACAGAGACGTCCCAGGGTGCAGGCAGAGTCACATTTGAGGGCCTGCCCCATCACCCCTGGGCTACTCCATTGCCCCCATCACCAATGGGTCACTCCTTGTAACCCCTGCATCACTCCTGGTCCACACAGGGTCACCGCCTGTCATTGCTGTGTGACTGAACCACAGTGCCCAGGATCCTGCAGACAACCCCACACCCATGCCTCGGGGACCTGCCGCTTCTCGGTCCCCACTCACAACTCTATTGCCCGCAGGTCGTACACCTTCGGTCTGACGCGAGTGGACGCCAGTGGCATCGACGGGAACTGTGCCCTGGGCCCAGAGACTGAGGCCAGCCAAACGCCCAACAGTATCCACAGGCTTCTGGAGGAACAGGTAACGCACGGAGGGAGGAACGGAGGGGAGGGTGAGGAGCAGGGGCAGGGGTGGGGGAGAGAGCAGAGAAGATGAGGGTGGGGGAGAGAAGGAGGGGTGAGAGGGTGAGGAGGGAAGGAGAGAGAAGGGAAATAGATGGAGGAAGGAAATTGAGGGTGGATGGGGAAGGGAGGATTTAGGGAAAAGATGATGAGGGAGGAGAGGAGGAAGGAGAGGGAAAGGAGGGTGGAGGAGAGGAGAGAGGAGGGAGAGGGAGAGGGGAAATAGGATGGGAGGGTGGAGGAGAGGAGAGGGGAGGGAGGGGGAGAGGGGAAATAGGATGGGAGGGTGGAGGGGAGGAGAGGGGAGGGAGAGGGAGAGGGGATGGGAGGGTGGAGGAGAGGGGAAGGAGGGGGAGAGGGGAAATAGGATGGGAGGGTGGAGGAGAAGAGAGGGGAGAGGTGAGTGGAAGGATAGGTGAGGAGGGTCAGGTAGAGGGGAATGGGAGAGGGTACAAGTGAGGAGGGGGAAGAGCGGAGGGGAGAGGAGAGTGGGGGAGAGAGGTGTGGTGGAGTGAAACTGGGGATAGAAGGGTTGGATATGGCGGGGTGGGAGGGGAGGGGAAGCTCTGTGTCAGGTCGGTGGTCAGTAGGGGAGCTCTGCGGCAGTAAGCCACAGATTTAGAGAATGGCTTTGTCGGCTGGGGGCTGTTGATCTCACTGATCCAGGTAGGATTAAAAGGGTTGGGAGGTAGAGCGGGGACAGGACACTCCATGGTGAGTGGGTGGACAATAGGGAAGTTTTGCCTGCTGGGCATTGATATCAGTCTTCCTGTCCCTGACCTATGACCTATGACCCAGCTGCTGGCCACTGCCTCCTCCCGGCGATGGCTGTTGTTCGTGCGGCACGGAGAGAGAGTTGACGTCGTGTTTGGCCGGACCTGGATGGAGCAGTGTTTCAGTGCGGAAGGTGGGTTCAGATCCTTTCTCATACTTCTCCATACATCTACATACGTTGTGGCAAACCAGTTAAATTAGTAATCAAACGGCCAACTAATCTGATCCCCTCTGCCAACACAATGCCCATATCCTTCCATTTCCCTCACATCCATGTGCCCATCTAAACGTCCCTTAAAAGTCTCAAACGTTTCTGTCTCCACCACCTCCCCAGGCAACACATTGCAGGCACCCACCACTCTGTGTAAAAACTTCTCTCTCACATTTCCTTTGAAGTTACCCCTTCTCACCTTAAGTGCTGCTCTTTGGTGTTGGACATTTCAAACCCGGGAAAAGATCCTGTCTCTGCCTCTCCTAATCTCATGAACCCTCTCAGCAGGGGCACCCGAGTGACAACAGTGCTGCAGGTGTCTATGAATGTCACAGAACAGTATGGAAAGCATTTGCTATGTATGCAAAGAATGAAAACACATTGAATGGTTATTCTTGTAAATAATTTATTATGAATAAAATTTATTTTGTTATTTTAAAAAATATAAACCTCCATCAAATCCTGCTTCAGCCTCTGCCACTCGAGAAAGCAACTCAAGTGTGTCGAGCCTCTCGTGATAGCACGTGTCCTCTAATCCAGGCAGCATCCCAGTGAACCTCTCCTGCAGCCTCAGCTTCCTTCCTATAATGTGATGAGCAGAAGTGTACACAGTACTCCAGATGTGGCCTAACCACAACTCTTTAAAGCTGCAACATGACTTGCTGACTTTTGAACTCAATTCATAACTAATAAGAGTAAAAAGGGTAAAAGAGAGATGAGAGTGGATATTGGACTGCTGGAAAACGATGCTGGAGAGGTAGCAAAGGGGGACAAGGAAATGACGGATAAACTGAATAAGTATTTTGCATCAGTCTTCAATGTGGAAGACACTAACCATATGCCAGAAGTTCGAGTGTGTCAGGGTCAGAAGTGTGTGAAGTTACCATTACTAGGGAGGAGGTTCTTGGGAAACTGAAAGGGCTGAAGGTAGATAAGTCACCTGGACCAGATGGTGTACACCCCAGGGTTCTGAAAGGGGTTACTGAAGAGATCGTGGAGGCATTAGTAATCATCTTTCAAGAATCACCAGATTTATAATGGTCCCAGAGGAATGGAAAATTGCCAATGCCACTCCACTTTTTAAGAAGGGAGGGAGGCAGAAGAAAGGAAAGTATAGGCCCGTTAGCCTGACCTCAGTGGTTGGGAAGATGTTGAAGTCGATTGTTAAGGATATGGTTTCTGGGTACTAGGAGGCACATGATAAAATAGGCTGTAGTCAGGATGGTTTCCTCAAGGGAAAATCTTGCCTGACAAATCAGTTGGAATTCTTTGAAGAAATAGTTGACCCTGTGGTTAAGAAGGCATACGTGCATTGGCCTTCATCAACCATGGGATTGAGTTTAGGAGCTGAGAGGTAATGTTGCAGCTATATAGGACCCTAGTCAGAACCCACTTGGAGTACTGTGCTCAATTCTGGTCACCTCACTATAGGAAGGACGTGGAAACCATAGAAAGGGTGCAGAGGAGATTTACAAGGATGTTGCCTGGATTGGGGAGCACACCTTATGAGAATAAGTTGAGTGAGCTTGGCCTTTTCTCCTTGGAGCGATGGAGGCTGAGAGGTGACCTGACAGAGGTGTACAAGATAATGAGAAGCATTGATCGTGTGGATAGTCAGAGGCTTCTCCCCAGGGCTGAATTGGCTAGCATGAAAGGGCATAGTTTTAAGGTGCTTGGAAGTAGGTACAGAGGAGATGTCAGGGGTATGTTTTTTACTCAGAGAGTAGTGGGTGTGTGGAATGGGCTGCCAGCGGTGGTGGTGGAGGCAGGAATGATAAAGTCTTTTAAGAGACTCCTGGATGGCTACATGGAGCTTAGAAAAATAGAGGACTATGGGTAAAGCCTGGGTAGTTCTAAGGTAGGGACATGTTCAGCACAGCTTTGTGGGCCGAAGGGCCTGTATTGTGCTGTAGGTTTTCTATGTTTCTATGAAATAACAAGCAGGATAGACAAAGGTAGTAGCATAGATAGAGCATGGATAGAGGATTGGCTGATTGGCTGGAGGCAAAGAGTGGGAATAAAGGAAGCCTTTTCTAGTTGGCCGCTGGTGACCAGTGGTGTTCCACAGGGGTCGGTGTTGGGAATGAGTCTTTTTCTGTTATTCAGGGGGTGATTGATAAGTTTGTGGCCTAAGGTAGAGGGAAATGAGTTACTAACTTCAAACTTTCTGCATTATCACTCAAAGAATTGGACTGCACGTGCATGTAACGAGAGCGTCTTGGACCTCCAGGTGGTCCACAGCAGGGGTGATTGATAAGTTCATGGCCTAAGGTAGAAGGAGATGAGTTATACAACTCTCAGTACATGCATGTGCAGTTCAACTCTGAGTGATTGTGCAGAAAGTTTGAAGTTAGTAACTCATCTCCTTCTACTTTAGGCCACGAACTTATCAATCACCCCTGCTGTGGACCTCTGGAGGTCCAAGACGCCGACGTCTACAAAGTAGGGATCTGCATGTTCCACGACCGCCGGACTAAGTGTGTACATGTAGGAAAAATAAATGTGCTAGGTTTTCTAAAATTGACTCCTTCTACCTTAGGCCACGAACTTATCAATCACCCCTCCCTCGTATTCTGTTGGATGATGGAATTGATGGCTTTGTCGTCAAGTTTGCGAACAAAATTAAGATAGGTGGAGGGGCGGATACTGTTGAGGATTTAGGAGGCTGCAGAAGGACTTGGACAGATTAGGACAATGGGCAAAGAAGTGGCAGATGAAATACAGTGTTGGGATGTGTATAGTCATGCACTTTGGTAGAGGAAATAAAGGTGTAGGTTATTTTCGAAGCAGAGAGAAAATTCAAAAATCTGAGGTACGAAAGGACTTGGAAGTTATCGTGCAGGATTCCCTGAAGGTTAATTTGCAGCTTGAGTCATTTCAAGGGGACTAGAATAGAATAATTGATGGTGCTGCTGAAGGTGAGCCACAAACTACTGGTGGTTCCCTAAGGAAGAAATACAGCTAAATACTACATTAATAACACTTTTTCTGTCAAGAAATACGGTAAACAATCACCACAAATAATGAAGAGGCAAGCAAAGGCAAGGCTGACTTGAGGTTCGAGGCATGCAGGTGTGATGCAAAGTTGGAGCGAGGTTGAGGCATGGTCGAGATGGAGTCAGGGCGTGTGAAGAAAAGTCGGGGTGAAGGATATTCAGGGTTCATCCACTTAAACCGAGAGCAGGGTCGAATTGAGCTAAGTGGCCGGCCCGATTTGGAAAGCGCAGGCATGGGCTGGAATATGGTGGAAGGACCCTATGTTTGGATGACTGAAATGCTAGGCCAGATGGATTGAAAAGGCAGGCTGTCGGGATTGGAGGCAAGGGTTGGGTCAGTCCTACTCGCCACTCCGCGACGTTTGCCCTGCTCGTCACAGCACTGAGTTTGAGGATGTGGGCAAGCTCCATCTGCTCCAAGCTTTGTGCCTGCGAGCTCTGCAGCATTTTGCTCCACTGTGTGATGAACTGAGGTCGAGGCTGTCGGCCTGCTTCGGCTGCTCCAGGCTTCGTGCCTGTTCTGAATGTTGTTGCTGCTTTTATTGTTTACACAATTTGTGTGTTTTTTCTCTCCCTGAGCATTGGGCGTTTGTTAGTCTTTTTTAAACTGGTTCTTTCAGATTTATTGTTTTGTGGATGCCTGCAAAGAGACGAATCTCAAGATTGCATAATGTATACATACTTCAATAATAAATGTACTTTGAATTTTGACAAAAGCAAGGATGTAATGCTGAGGCTTTATAAGTCCTCACTTTGGAATATTGTGAGCAGTTTTGGGCTCCTTATCTAGGAAAGGATGCGCTGACATTGGAGAGGGTTCAAAGGAGGTTCACAAGAATGATTCCTGGATTGAAAGGCTTATCATATGAGGACTGATTGATGGCTCTGGGCCTGTACTCAGTGGAATCCAGAAAAATGAGGGTTTATCTCATTGATAACTATTGAACTTTGGGAGGCCTTGATAGAGTGAAAGTAGAAAGGACGTTTCATATGGTGGGGGAAGTCTAGGACCAAGGGATGCCCATTTAGAACAGAAATTTTTCAGCCAGAGAGTGGTGAAACTGTGTAATTTGTTGCCATGGGTAGCCGAGTCATTGCGTGTATTTAAGGCAGAGGTTGTTAGGTTCCTGATTAGCCAAGGCATGAGTGTTATGGAGAGAAGGGGGGAATTTGGGGCTGAGAGGGAAATGGTGGAGCAGACTTGATGGGCCAAATGGCCTAATTCTGCTCCTATATCTCCTAGTCTTATGGTCAAAGGCAAGAATGCCATAACCCCTCTTAACCATCCTATCAACCTGTGCTGCCACATTTACGGAGCTATGAATTTGGACCACAAGATCCCTCTTTCATCAACACTGTTAAGGATCTTGCCATTAACTGTATATTGTCTCTAAATCTGATCCACCAAACTGTGGCTCATCATACTTAGCCAGCTAGAACTCCGTCTGACATTTCTCTGCCCATATCTGCACTGATCTATATCCCACTGAACTCTTCTCCAGTCTTCTATGCTGCCTACAACATCACCAACCTTTGTACGATCTGCAAACTTACTAACCCACCCACCTACATTTTCATCCAGGTCATTTATATACATCACAGACAGCAGAAGTCCCAGTACAGATCCCTGTAAAACACCAGTAATCACAGACCTCCAGTTAGTATAAGTCTGTTCAACCAGCACCCTCCGTCTTCTGAATCCAAATGGACAATTCACCTTGGATCCCTTGCAACTTAATCTTCTGGATAAACCTACCATGAGGGACCTTGTCAAATGCCTTACTAAAATCCATACACCTTACCAAAATTCACTGTGGAAGACACCAGCAGTATGGAGGAAGTTCCAGGAGTCAGGGGGCATGAAGTTACCATAACTAGAGAGAAGGTTCTTGGGAAACTGAAAGGTTTGAAGGTAAATAAATTACCTAGATTAGATGGTGTACACCTCAGAGCTCTGAAAGAGGTGGCTGAAGAGATCGTGGAGGCACTAGTAATGGTCTATCAAGAATCACTAGATTCTGGAATAATTCCAGAAGACTGAAAAATTACTAATGTCAGTCCATTCTTCAAGAAGGGCAAGAGGCAGAAGAAAGTAAACAATAGACCAGTTAGTCTGACCTCAGTGGTTGGGAATATGTTGGAGTTGATTATTAAGGATGAGGTCTTAGGGTACTTGGAGGCACATGATAAAATGGGCTACAGTCAGCATGGTTTCCTCAAGGCAAAGTCTTGCCTGCAAAATCTGTTGGAATGCTTTGAAGAAATAACAAGCGGGATACACAAAGGAGAATTGGTGGATGTTGTGTACTTTGATTTTCAGAAGACCTTTGACAAGGTGCCACACATGAGGCTGCTTAGCTAGCTACAAACCCACGGTATTACAGGAAAGATTCTAGCATGGATAAAGCAGTGGCTGATCGGCAGGAGGCAAAGAGTGGGAATAAAGGGAGCCTTTTCTGACTGGCTGCCGGTGACTAGTGGTGTTCCACAGGGGTCTGTGTTGCGACCAATACTTTTTATGTTATATGTTAATGATTTGTATGATGGAATTGAAGGCTATTTTGAAAGGTTTGTAGACGATATTCCCTTCCTAAACTCCCACACTTGAGGCTGCTTCAGATCAAATCCAATGGCTTTGGAAAGATACTGGCATGGATAGACGAATGGCTGACAGGCAGGAGGCAGCGACTGCAAATAAAAGGGGCCTTCTCTGGTTGGCTGCGGGTGACTAGTGGTGTTCCTCAGGGGTCAGTATTGGGACCACTACTGTTCACATTGTTTGTCAATGATTTTGATAATGGAATTGATGGCTTTGTAGCAAAATTTGCAGATGATATGAAGATTGTTGAAGGGGTACGTAGTGCGAGGGAGGCAATTTGAAAGAAAGGACAAAAAAGTGGCAGATGGAATACAGTATTGGGAAATGTATGATAATGTATTTTGGTAAAAGACCATAAGACATAGGAGCATATAGAGGCCATTTGGCCCATCGAGTCTGCTCCGCCATTCAATCATGGCTGATCCTTTTTTTCCCTCCTCCTTAACCCTGGTTCCCGGCCTTCTCCGCATTACCGTTGATGCCATGTTCAATCAAGAACCTATCAATCACTGCCTTAAATACACCCAACGACCTGGCCTCCACAGTTGCACCTGGCAACAAATTTCACAAATTCACCACCCTTTGGCTAAAGAAATTTCTCCGCATCTCTGTTTTGTATGGATACCCCTCTTTCCTGAGGCTGTGCCCTTTTGTCCTAGACTCTCCCACCATGGGAAACATCCTTTCCACATCTACTCTGTCTAGGCCTTTCAACATTCAAAAGGTTTCAATGTCTCCCCCTCATCCTTCTGAATTCCAGTGAGTACAGACCCAGAGCCATCAAATGTTCCTTGTATGATAACCTTTTCATTCCTGGAATCATCCTGGTGAACTTCTTCTGGATCATCTCCAGTGCCAGCACATCTTTTCTAAGATGAGGGGCCCAAAACTGTTCACAGTACTCAAGGTGAGGCCTCACCAGTGACTTATAAAGCCTCAGCATCATCTCCTCGCTCTTGTATTTTCGACCTCTTGAAATGAATGCTAACATGGCATTTGCCTTCCTCACCACCGACCCAACCTGCAAGTTCACCTTAGGGTGTTCTGCACAAGGACTCCCAAGTCCCTCTGCATCTCAGATTCCTGGATTTTCTCCCTGTTTAGAAAATTGTTCGTACATTTATTTCTACTACCAAAGTGCATGACCATGCATTTTCCAACATTGCATTTCATTTACCTCTTTCTTGCCAATTCTCCTAATCTATCTAAGTCCTTTTGCATCCTACCTGTTTCCTCAACACTACCTACCCTTCCACCAATCTTCGTATCATCTGCAAACTTGGCAAAAAAGCCATCTATTTTATCATCTAAATCATTGATATACAGCATAAAAAGAAGTGGTCCCAACACCGACCCCTGTGGAACACCACTAGTCACTGGCAGCCAACCGGACAAGGATCCTTTTATTCCCACTCGCCGTCTCATGCCAATTAGCCAATGCTCTAACCATGCCAGTAACTTTCCTGTAATACAATGGGCTCTTAACTTTTTGAGCACCTTCTCTCTTGTAACAGTAACTGCACCCACTTCTCTTCCTTCACACACTACAACATCTGATACACTGCTAGTGTCTTCCACAGTGAGGACTGAGGCAAAATACTCATTTAGTTCATCTGCCATCTCCTTTTCCCCCATTATTATTTCTCCGGTCACATTTTCTAGTGCTCCTATATCCACTCTTATCTTTCTTTTATTTTTTACATATTTGGAAAAGCTTTTACTGTCCACTTTGATATTATTTGCTAGCTTGCTTTCATATTTCATCTTTTGCCTTCTAATAATTCGTTTAGTTCTCTCAGTAGGTTTTTAAAAGCTTCCCAATCCTCTATCATCCCACTGATTTTTGCTTTGTTGTATGCCTTCTCTTTTCCTTTTGCAATAGCTTTGACTTCCTTTGTCAGCCACGGTTGTACTATTTTGCCATTTGATTATTTCTTCATTTTTGGAATACATATGTCCTGAACCTTCCTCATTTTCCCCAGAAACTCACACCATTGCTGCTGTGCTGTCATCCCTGCAAGAATCACCTTCCAATTTAGTTTGGCCAACTCCTCCCTCATACCACTGTAATTTCCTTTACTCCACTGAAATACTGCTACATCAGACTTTACTTTCTCCCTACCTAATTTCAAGTTGAAGTCAGTCATATTGAGATCACTGGCTTCTAAGAGATAAAAAGGAACAACAGTGCAGACTATTATCTAAAAGAGGAGAAGGTTCAAACCTTCGAAAAATGGAGGGCTACACGGTAGAGAAATTCCAGTCAGTTTTTAAGAGTAGGTGACAGGGTTGGCACAACATTGTGGGCAGAAGGGCCTGTAATGTGCTGTAGATTTCTTTGTTTCTATATATTTAAACATCAGAGGTGCAAAGGGATTTAGGAGTCCTCATACAAGACTCTCAGAAGGCTAATTTACTGGCTGAGGCTGTGATAAAGGAGTCAAACGTAATGATGGCATTTATTTCATGATTCAACTTGATCATGGACAAGGATAGATCTGGTCCTAGGGTTGAGGTTCTGAACTGGAAGAAGGCCAAATTTGAAGAAATGAGAAAGGATCTAAAAAGCGTGGATTGGGACAGGTTGTTCTCTGGCAAAGATGTGAGAAGGTGGGAAGCCTTCAAAGGAGAAATTTTGAGAGTGCAGAGTTTGTATGTTCCTGTCAGGATTAAAAGCAAAGTGAATAGGAATAAGGAACCTTGGTTCTCAAGGGATATTGCAACTCTGATAAAGGAGAAGAGGGAGTTGTATGACATGTATAGGAAACAGGGAGTAAGTAAGGTACTTGAGGAGTATAAGAAGTGCAAGAAAATACTTAAGAAAGAAATCAGGAGGGCTAAAAGAAGACATGAGGTTGCCTTGGCAGTCAAAGTGAAGGATAATCCAAAGAGCTTTTACAGGTATATTAAGAGCAAAAGGATTGTAAGGGATAAAATTGGTCCTCTTGAAGATCAGAGTGGTCGGCTATGTGCGGAACCAAAGGAAATGGGGGAGATCTTAAATAGGTTTTTTGCGTCTGTATTTACTAAAGAAACTGGCATGAAGTCTATGGAATTAAGGGAAACAAGTAGTGAGATCATGGAAACTGTACAGATCGAAAAGAAGGAGGACCTTGCTGTCTTGAGGAAAATTAAAGTGGATAAATCCCCGGGACCTGACAGGGTGTTCCCTTGGACCTTGAAGGAGACTAGTGTTGAAATTGCAGGGGCCCTGGCAGAAATATTTAAAATGTCGCTGTTTACAGGTGAGGTGCCAGAGGATTGGAGAGTGGCTCATGTTGTTCTGTTATTTAAAAAAGGATCGAAAAGTAATCCAGGAAATTATAGGCCGGTAAATTTAACATCGGTAGTAGGTAAGTTATTGGAGGGAGTACTAAGAGACAGAATCTACAAGCATTTGGATAGACAGAGACTTATTGGGGAGAGTCAACATGGCTTTGTGCGTGGTAGGTCATGTTTGACCAATCTATTGGAGTTTTTCGAGGAGGTTACCAGGAAAGTGGATGAAGGGAAGGCAGTGGATATTGTCTACATGGACTTCAGTAAGGCCTTCGACAAGGTCCCGCATGGGAGGTTAGTTAGGAAAATTCAGTCGCTAGGTATACATGGAGAGGTGGTAAATTGGATTAGACATTGGCTCAATGGAAGAAGCCAAAGAGTGGTAGTAGAGAATTGCTTCTCCGAGTGGAGGCCTGTGACTAGTGGTTGCCACAGGGATCAGTGCTGGGTCCATTGTTATTTGTCTTCTATATCAATGATCTGGATGATAATGTGGTAGATTGGATCAGCAAATTTGCTGATGATACAAAGATTGGAGGTGTAGTAGACAGGGAGGAAGGTTTTCAGAGCCTGCAGAGGGACTTGGACCAGCTGGAAAAATGGCAGATGGAGTTTAATACAGACAAGTGTGAGGTATTGCACGTTGGAAGGAGAAACCAAGGTAGAACGTACAGGGTTAATGGTAAGGCACTGAGGAGTGCAGTGGAACAGAGGGATCTGGGAATACAGATACAAAATTCCCTAAAAGTGGCGTCACAGGTAGATAGGGTCGTAAAGAGAGCTTTTGGTACATTGGCCTTTATTAATCAAAGTTTTGAGTATAAGAGCTGGAATATTATGATGAGGTTGTATAAGGCATTGGTGAGGCCGAATCTGGAGTATTGTGTTCAGTTTTGGTCACCAAATTACAGGAAGGATATAAATAAGGCTGAAAGAGTGCAGAGAAGGTTTACAAGGACGTTGCCGGGACTTGAGAAACTCAGTTACAGAGAAAGGTTGAATAGGTTAGGACTTTATTCCCTGGAGTGTAGAAGAATGAGGGGAGATTTGATAGAGGTATATAAAATTATGATGGGTATAGATAGAGAGAATGCAAGCAAGCTTTTTCCACTGAGGCAAGGGGAGAAAAAAACCAGAGGACATGGGTTAAGGGTGAGGGGGGAAAAGTTTAAAGGGAACATTGGGGGGGCTTCTTCACGCAGAGAGTGGTGGGAGTATGGAATGAGCTGCCAGACGAGGTGGTAAATGCGGGTTCTTTTTTAACATTTAAGAATAAATTGGACAGATACATGGATGGGAGGTGTATGGTCCGTGTGCAGGTCAGTGGGACTAGGCAGAAAATGGTTCGGCACAGCCAAGAAGGGCCAAAAGGCCTGTTTCTGTGCTGTAGTTTTTCTTTGGTTTCTATTTCAAGGGGAATAGAATATAAAAGCAAAGAGATAATGCTGAGTCTTTATAAGACACTAGTCAGACCACACAGAGTATTGTCAACAGCTTTGGGCCCCGTATCTCAGAAAGGATGTGTTGTCATTGGACAGAGTCCAGAGGAGATTCACGAGGTGATTCTGGGAATGAAGGGGTTAACATATGAGGAGCATTTGGCAACTTTGGGCCTGTACTCACTGGAAAGTATACGGAAGGATCTCATTGAAACTTACCGAATGTTGAAAGGACTCGATAGGGTGGATGTGGAGAGGATGTTTCCTATGGTGGAGGTATCCAGAACTAGAGGCCACAGCCTCAAAATTGCGGGGCGACCCTTTAGAACAGAGGTAAGAAGGAATTTTTTTAGCCGGAGAGTAGTGAATCTCTGCCACAGACTGTGATGGAGGCCAAGTCCGTGGGTATATTTAAGATGGAGGTTGACTGTTGAACATTTCCTGATTGGTCAGGGCATCAAAGGATATGGTGAGAGGGCAGGTGTATGGGGTTGAGTGGGATCCTGGATCAGCCATGATGGAGTGGCAGAGGAGAGTCGATGGGCTGAATGGCCTCATTCTGCTCCTATGTCTTATGGTCTTTCTGGCTTCTTTATAATCTTCAAGGGCTCTATTCGTTTCTAGCTTACTAAGCATTACGTACTTTGCCTTTTTTGTCTGAACTAAATTCATCACGTCCCACAACATTGAAGATTCTCTTGTCATCCTTGTTCTTCCTTCTGACTGACTGAAATATGTTCATGTTTACAGGCAGATACATCAGGGCAGATTTAAACTTCCCTTGCAGTGTACCACACAGGGCAGGAGGCCCCCACAATTACAAGCATGACGCCCCCCTGTCTTCCTGTGGCACCTTCCAATCGCGGCTGACAGGTAAGTTCGCAGGGACTGTACTCCTGTTCTCCTGCTCAGGGTCTGCACCGTCCCTGGTGTACATGACCCGACAGCTCAGCCTTCCTTCAGTGTGATTCACACCCACACAGGAGTCACAAACTTTCCAATGGGTGGACCTCGTTGGTATCGTTCGTGGCGAGAGAGAAGCTGAAGATGACGAGGGGACATCAGAGGGGTGGGTGGCAGATCGGACCCAGTCAGAAGCTGTGTGAGGTAGCAGAGGGGCTCAGGGACACATTGAATGGTGAGGTGTGGGATGTAGAAGAGCAGAGGATGGTTGGAGTGTGTCCACAGATCTGCGGTAATACAGCAGGTGAAACATGTCATAGATCGGGGCACCACTTTGCCGAGCAACTTCACTTTGTCCACCGCAAAAGGCACAATCTCCTGGGGCATCCATTTCCAATCAACTCACTAATTAATTCAAAGATAAGCAGTGGATGTTGTTTACTTGAATTTTCAGAAGGCCTCTGACACTACTTCACAAAATAAGAACGCATGTTATTACAGGGAAGATACTAACATGGATAGGACATTGCTGATTGGTTGGAGTAAAGGGAGCTTTCCCTGGTTGGCTGCCGGTGACTAGTGGTATTCCTCAGGGGTGTGTTGGGACCACTTCTTCAGTGAAATGTCAATGATTTGGATGACAGAATTGATTGCTTTATGGCCAGGTTTGCAGACAATATGCAGATAAGTGGAGGGGCAAGTAGTGTTGAGGATGCAGAGAGGTTACAGAAGGAGTTAGATAGACTAGGAGAATGAGGGAAAACCTGACAGATGAAGAGCAGTGTTGGGAAGTGTATGGTCATGCACTTTGGCAAAAGAAATAAAAGCATATACTATTTTCTAAATAGAGAGAAAATTCGAAGTTCTGAGACAGAATATTCCCTCTAGGTTAATTTGCAGGTTGAGTCAGTGGTGAGGAAGGCAAATACAATGTTCGAATTCATTTTGAAAGGACTGAAACATAAAAGCAAGGATGTAATGTTTAGCCTTTATAAGGCACTGGTGAGGACTGTAGTGTTTTGTGAGTAGTTGGGCCCCTTTACTCAGAAAGGATGTACTGACATTGGAGATGGTTCAAAAGAGTTCCACAAAAAATATTTGGGGATAGAAAGGCTTATCATATGAGGAGCATTTAAGACCATAAGACATAGGAGCAGAAGTAGGCCATTCAGCCCATCAAGTCTGCTCCACCATTCAGTCATGGGCTGATCCAATTCTTCCAGTCATCCCCACTCCCCTGCCTTCTCCCCATACCCTTTGATGCCCTGGCTAATCAAGAATCTATCTACCTCTGCCTTAAATACACCCAATGACTTGGTCTCCACAGCCGCACGTGGCAACAAATTCCACAGATTTACCACTGTCTGACTAAAGTAATTTCTCCACATCTCTGTTCTAAGTGGATGTCCTTCAATCCTGAAGTCATGCCTCTTGTCCTACACTCCCCTACCATGTGAAATAAGCTTGCCATATCTAATCTGTTCAGGTCTTTGATGGCTCTGGGCCTGGAATTCAGAAGAATGAGAGGGGATCTCATTGAAACCTATCAAATTTGAAGGTCCTCAATACAATGAATGTGGAGAGGATGTTCCCTATGGTGGGGGAGACTGAGACCAGAGGACACAACCTCAGAATCAAGGGGCGTCCATCTAGAATGGAGATGAGGAGGAATTTCTTTAGCCAGAGGATGGTGATTATGTTGGATTTATTCCCACAGGTGGCTGTGGAGGCCAAGTTATTGGATATACTTAAGGCAGAGGCTGATGATTATTCAGACCATGAAGGGTTAGAGGGAGAAGTCAAGAGGGCGGATGAGGACAGAGTATGACACGGACTGTGGGAGTGTGCTGTACGGTAGTGGGTTAGGAAGGTGGACAGGCAGACACAGCGAGAGTGCCGAGCAGGGGCCTGTAATAATTTGCCACCATGACCAGAGGGTAGTGAGCAACAGAAGGGGCAGGAGCACGTTGTCACTGTCAGTGGGGTTTACTGAGTCACGGGCTGGGGGTATTGGGTGTGCTGTGTTGCAGTGTCAGGGGGCTGTGGGTGTGTGTGTGTGTGAGTGTGAGAGAGAGAATGTGTGTGTATGTGTGAGAGAGTGTGAGTGTGTGTGAGTCTGTGAGAGACAGTGTGTGTGTCTGTGTGTATGTGAGAGTGTGTGTGTGTGTGTGTCTGAGTCTGTGAGAGAGACAGTGTATGTGTGTGTGTGTCTGAGTCAGTGAGAGAGACAGTGTGTGTGTCTGTGTGTAAGTGAGTGTGCGTGTGTGTTTGTGTGATGTGAGAGTGTGTGTGTGTGTTTGAGTCTGTGAGAGAGACTGTGTGTGTGTGTGTGTGTGTGTGTGTGTGTATGTGAGAGTGTGCGTGTGTGTGCATGTGTGTGAGTGTGTGATTGAGTGTGTCTGTGTCTGTGTGAGAGAGAGAGTGTGTGTGTGTGAGAGAGTATGTGTGTGCGTGTGTGTGTGAGTGTGAGTGTGACCCTGCGTTTGTGTCTGTGAGAGAGAGAGTGTGTGTGTGTGTGAGTGTGAGCCTGTGTTTGTGTCTATGTCTGTGAAAGAGAGAGAGAGAGAGAGAGAGAGAGAGTGAGTGTGTGTGTAGGATTTACAGAGCTGAGAGAGGAGTACTGAATGTGGAAGGACTGTGCTATCTATAGGAGTAGGGGTAATTTGTTCCTTAAGGCAGTGGGGTTGGGTCGTTTCTGTCATATCAGCAGGAGGGTGATACCTAAGGTCCGGAAGATAAAAGAGCAGAAATTGGCCATTTGCCCATCGAGTCTTTTCCGCCATATCATCATGGCTGATCCAATTCTCCTCAGCCCCTATCTCCTGCCTTCCCCCATATCCCTTCATGCCCTGTACAATCAAGAATCTGTCAACCTTTGCCTTAAATATACATGAAGACTTGACCTACAGGGCTGCCTGTGGCAAAGACAGGCCATTCCTCAGGGGTCGGTATTGGGACCACTTCTTTCACATTGTCAGTGATTTGGATCATGGAATTGATGGCTTTGTGGCAAAGTTTTCAGAAGATAGGAAGATAGATGGAGGGGTAGGTAGTGTTGAGGGAGCAACACAATTAGACAAATTGGAAGGATGGACAAAAAAGTGGCAGATGTTATAGTGTCAGGAAATGGAAATGTATGATAATGCATTTTGGTAAAAGGAACTATAATGCTGAGTATTCTCTAAGTGAGGAGAACATGCAAACATCAGAGGTGGAGGGACTTAGTCCTTGTGCAAGACCCCCAGAAGGTTAATTCACAGGTTGAGTCTGTGGTAAAGAAAGCAAATGCAATGTTGGCTTTTATTTCAGGGGGAATAGAATATGAAAGCAAGGAGATAATGCTGAAGTTTTATAAGACACTAGTCTACTTGGAATATTGTCACAGCTTTGGGCCCCGTATCTCAGAAAGAATGTGTTGTCATTGGAGAGAGTCCAGAGGAGGTTCATGAGGATGATTCTGGGAATGAAGGGGTTAACATATGAGGAGTGTTTGGCAGCTTTGGGTCCGTACTCACTGGAATTTAGAAAAGTGCAAGGTGATCTCATTGAAACTTCCCATATGTTGAAAAGACTAGATAGGGTGGATGTGGGAAGGATATCCACGTGCGGTCTCCGGAATTAGAGGGCATAGCCTCAAAGTTGAAGGGAAACCCTTTAGAACAGAGATAAGAAGTAATTTTTTTTATCCAGTATGTAGTAAATCTGTGGAATGCTCTGCCACAAACAGCTGTGGAGGCCAAGTCCGTGGGTTTATTTAAAGTGAAAATTGATCATTTTCTGATCAGTCAGGGCATCAAAGGTTATGGTGAGAAGGCAGGTGTATGAGGTTGAGTGGGATCCAGGATTAGTCATGATGGAATGGTGCAGCAAACTCAATGAGCTGAATGGCCTCATTCTGCTCCTATATCTAATGAATTACACAGATTCACCACCTGCTGGCTAAAGAAGTGTTTCCTCAACTCTGTTCTGAATGGACGCTCTTCTATTCTGAGGCTGCGCCCTCTAGTCCTAGACTCCCCCACTATAGGAAACATCCTCTCCACATCCATTCTATCTGTGTCCTCTGGTCCTAGACTCCCCACTATAGGAAACATCCTCTCCACATCCACTCTATCTGTGTCCTCTGGTCCTAGACTCCCCACTATAGGAAACATCCTCTCCACATCCATTCTATCTGTGTCCTCTGGTCCTAGACTCCCCACTATAGGAAACATCCTCTCCACATCCACTCTATCTGTGTCCTCTGGTCCTAGACTCCCCACTATAGGAAACATCCTCTCCACATCCACTCTATCTGTGTCTTCTGGTCCTAGACTCCCCAGCTATAGGAAACATTGCCTACTCTATCTAGGCCTTTCAATATTTAACAGGTATCAATGAGATCCCCCCCTCCCCCCATCCTCCTGACCTCCAGCGAGTACAGGCCCAGAGCCACCAAACGCTCCTCATCATTCCAGAATCATTCTCGTCAGCCTCCTCTGGACCCTCTCCAATGCCAGCACATCTTTTCTTAGATATGGGCCTCAAAACCTCTCACAATTCTCTGAGTGCAGTCTGACCGGTGCCTTATAAAGCCTCATCACTATGTCCTTGCTTTTGTATTCTAGTCCTAATCTTAATGCTAACAATGCATTTGCTTTCCTTACCACCAACTAAATGTAAGTTAACTTCTAGGGAATCCTGCACAAATACTCCCACCTCAGGTTTTTAGAATTTTCTTCCCATTTAAAAAATAGTTGATGCCCGTATTCCTCTACCAAAGTACATGAGCATGCACTTCCCAGCACGGTATTCCATCAGCCACCACTTTGCCCATTCTCACAATCTGTCCACGTCATTCTGCAACCTCTCTGCTGCCTCAACACTACCTGCCCCTACACCTATCTTAGTATTGTTTGCAAACTTGGCCACAAAGCCATCAATTCTATCATCCAAATCATTGACACATAACATGAAAATAAGCAATCCCAACACTGACCCCTGTGGAACAGCACTAGTCAGCAGCAGCCAAACAGAAAAGCATCCCTTTCTTCCCACTCTTTGCCTCCTGCCGATCAGCCAATCTTCTATCAATGTCAGTGTCTTTCCTGTAATACCATGGGCTCTCATCTTGTTAAACAACTTCCTGTTTGGCACCTTGTCAAAGGTCTTCTGAAAATCCAACTAAACAACATCCAATGAAGCTCCTTTGTTTATTCTGCCTGTTATTCAAAGAATTCCAACAGATTTGTCAGGCAAGATTTCCCCTTGAGAAAACCATGCTGACTTTAGCCTGTTTTTATCATGCACCTCCAAGTACCCTAAAATTTAATTCTTAATAATGGACTCCAACATCTTTCCAACCACTGAAGTCAAATTAATTTTCTTTCTTCTGCCTCCCTTCCTTCTTGAAGAGTGGAGTGATATTTGCAATTTTCCAGTCCTCCAGAACCATTCCGAAGTCTAGTGATTTTTTAAAAGATATTTACTAATGCATCCACAATCTTTTCAGCTACTTCTTTCAGAACCCTTGGGTGCAGTCATTCTGGCCCAGGTGACTTATCACAAACACAAGAAGGTCTGCAGACGCTGGAAATCCAATGCATCTGATTCTAGCATCTTTCCCCTTCCTTCCAGTTCTGAAGAAGGGTCTTGACCTGAGACTTCGACTGTCTATTTATTTCCATATTTGCAGACTGACCTGCTAAGTTTCTCCATTATCTTGTGGGTGTTGCTGCAAGTGACTTTATCAACCTTCAGATCTGTCTGCCTCCCAAGCTCCTTTTCCTTAGGAATAGCAAGGACGGTCACTTTTGCCCCCAACACTCGGATTTCTGGCATTCTGCTAATGTCTTCCACAATGAAGACTGATGCAAAATTCTGATTAAATTTGTCTCCTTTTCCTTTCCTTGTACTCCACTGTGATACTGATAGATCTGACTTCCTATTCTCCTTCTCAAATTGTAAATTATGTTATAATCACTGGTCCTAAGGGCTCCTTTACCTTAAGCTCCTCAATCAAATCTCATTTACTACACAACTCCTGATCCAGGATAGCCTTTCCCCGTGTGGGCTCAACCACAAGCTGCTCTAAAAAGCTGTTTCGTCTTTCTACAAATTCCCTCTCTTGGGGTCGAAAATCAGCATCAACCAGTCAGGGAGGGTGAGACAGGACAGTGGTCCTTGTGTGACAGGAACAGTGGCTGAGATCTTTCTCTTTGTGATCCAGGGGAGGCTCTGGCTGAGAGGGAGGTGCCGATCCGGTTTGTGTACAGCTCTCCTGCCCTGCATTGTGTACAGACAGCACAGCATCTCTTGCAAGGTAATAAACGAAACGATCGCCTGGCCAGACAGCACAAAGTGAAATGGTCCCCCCAGCCTGCAAACCCCATCCCAATTCACCTCCACCCCGCCCAGTAACCACACCCTTCCCCCACCACCACCCCACTTACCCCATATCGCCCCACCCCATCCCCTCTCACACACCCCACCCACCCACCTCACACCCACTCACCCATCCATCTCACACACCCCACCCACCCATCTCATCTCACACACCCCACCCACCCATTCCATACACCCCATCCACCTATCCATCCCATCTCACACACCCCACCCACCCATCTCATCTCACACACCCCACCCACCCATCCCATCTCACACACCCCATCCACCTATCCATCCCATCTCACACACCCCACCCACCTATCCATCCCATCTCACACACCCCATCCACCTATCCATCCCATCTCACACACCCCACCCCACACACCCCACCCACCCATTTCATCTCACACACCGCACCCACCCATCTCACACACCCACCCACCCACCCACCCACCCATCCCATCTCACACATCCCAGCCACCCCAGCCGCCAGTTGTCTACTCTATCCATACAGCTGATTAACGTGTTTGTAGAGACAGTGTAGAATGGCCCTCTGGTCCTTCGAGCCGCTCCTCCCAACAACCACCTGGTTTGATGGTAGCCAGGTCATGGGAGAAGTTACAGTGACCAATGAACCTTCCAATAGCAATGCCTTTGGACTTTGGGAGGAAACTGGCGCAGTCTGGAGAAAATGGTCCAACTCTTTCCAGGCAACGGAGGGTTTGAAGCCAGGTCACTGGTGCAGTGTTGTGCTCTCCACCTTTGCCACCGGGCCACCCTGGAATTATATAAACCTCCATCGGATCTCCTCTCGGTCTCCACAGCTGCGGAGAAGACAGTTTGTCCAACTTCTCACTATCGCTCATTCCCTCTGATCTGGGCTAATCCTGGTGAACCTCGACATCCTTCCTGTAATGGAGCAACCAGGATTATCTGCAATCCTCCAGATGCGGCCTGACTACAGTGTATGAGGCTGCAAGATTAACTTCTCAATGCTTGAACTCAATCAAGTCATAGAGTTATAGAAACCTGAAGCCCAGGAGCAGGCCCTTTGGGTCACCATCTGTGCAGAACCATTTAAACTGCCCAGTCTCACAGGCCTGCACCTGGGTAACATCCATCCATATAGCTCCCATCCACGTACCTCAGCAAACTTCGTAAACATTGAAATCGAAATTGCATCCAGCATTTGTGCTGGCAGCTCATTCCACACTCTCACTACACTCTGAGAGAAAAGGTTTACCCTCATACTCCCATAAGATATACAGTATGAGTACAATCAGGCCATTTGGCCCATCAAGTCTGCTCCACCACTTAATAATGGCTGATCCTATGTTTTACCCTCCTGGCCTTCTCCCCATAACCTTTGATGCCATGGCCAATCAAGAGCCTATCAAGCTTTGCCTTAAATACACCCAACAACCTGGTCTCCACAGCTGCCTGTGGTAACAAATTCCACAAATTTACCATTCTCTGGCTAAAGAAATTTCTCCACATCTCTGTTTTAAATGGGCGTCCCTCTATCCTGATGCTGCGTCCTCTTGTCCTAGACTCTCCCACCATGGGAAACATCCTTTCCACATCTACTCTGTCCAGGCCTTTCAGCAATAGAAAGGTTTTAATGAGATAACCCCCCCCCCCCCCACATCCTTCTAAATTCCAGCAAGGACAGAGCCAGAGCCATCAAACTATTATATGATAACCCTTTCATTCCCGGAATCATCCTTGTGAACCTCCTCTGAACCCTCCTCAGTGATTTGGGGGAGCAGTAGGGGAATAAAGGATTATGGGGAAAAGGCAGGCAGGTGGAGACGAGTCCATGGCCAGATCAGACATGATCTTATTGAATGGCGGGGCAGGCTCGATGGGCCAGATGGCCGACTCCTGCTCCTATTTCTTATGATATTTTCTTATGGACTGGCTACTCCACAAATGACCGTGTCCCCGTCCAGGTCTACAGCAGAATCCCCAGCTGGAAATCCGCGTGGAGCCCGGACTCTTCGAATGGACCAAGTGGGGGGCAGCAAAATCGATCCCGAACTTCATGTCAGTCACAGAACTGAAGGCAGCCGGATACTCGGTGGATGGGAGTTACAGGTGGGGCAGTCACTCCAGACCAGCCGGGGAGGGGCTTCCCTCAGCAGGAGCAGGTGGGAAATGGAAGGGAGGGGGTCCTCCCTGTGGAGTGGGTGAGTGTGACAGGGAGAGGAGGTGAGTGTGACAGGGAGAGGAGGGAGTGTGACAGGGAGAGAGTGAGTGTGACAGGGAGAGGAGAGAGTGTGACAGGGAGAGGGTGAGTGTGACAGGGAGAGAGAGTGTGACAGGGAGAGGAGGTGAGTGTGACAGGGTGAGTGTGACAGGGAGAGGGTAAGTGTGACAGGGAGAGAAGTGTGAGTGTGACAGGGAGAGGGTAAGTGTGACAGGGAGAGAAGTGTGAGTGTGACAGGGAAGGTGTGAGAGTGTGACAGAGAGAGGGTGAGTGTGACAGGGAGAGGAGAGAGTGAGTGTGACAGGGAGAGGAGATGAGTGTGACAGGGAAAGAAGTGTGAGTGTGACAGGGAGAGGATGAGTGTGACAGGGAGAGGAGAGAGTGTGACAGGAAGAGGGTGAGTGTGACAGGGAGAGGAGGGCGTGAGTGTGACAGGGAGAGAAGTGTGAGTATGACAGGGAGAGGATGAGTGTGACAGGGAGAGAAGTGTGAGTGTGACAGGGAGAGGAGAGAGTGTGACAGGGAGAGGGTGAGTGTGACAGGGAGAGAGTGAGTGTGACAGGGAGAGGAGTGTGAGTGTGACAGGGAGAGGAGTGTGAGTGTGACAGGGAGAGGAGTGTGAGTGTGACAGGGAGAGGAGAGAGTGAGTGTGACAGGGAGAGGAGTGTGAGTGTGACAGGGAGAGGAGAGAGTGAGTGTGACAGGGAGAGGAGTGTGAGTGTGGCAGAGAGAGGAGGGTGATTGTGACAGGGTTTGATTTCTCCACACACATAACCGGATTAAACATTATTTGCCATTCCTCAACACACCCAAGCCAGCTGTGTGAATTGCTGTGTAACTGGTTGAGAGAGAGTGCAGATTGGATGGCGAGTACACGATAACAGGGGTCTCTAAAACGTGAGGGCAGTGGTTTAGAATAAGGGGGAGAAGGCTGGGCTGAGAGCTGACTATAACATAGAACACCGTAGAGTCCAGCACATTAACAGGAACATACCCGACCCACAAACTCATTCCACTGGTTCCAAGAGGAGCCACAGGGGTTGTATTCAGGAATACACTGTCTGCATGGTTGTGAATATACAATTTTCACATTGACACTCTCTGTGAACAGTCACCCAAGTATATAAGGCCCTGTATATCTGGGAGAAGTTTCAACAGACTGGCAGTAGCAAGGCCATTCAGCCTGTCAAGTTCTTGATATCTTGCATGCCTATCTTCACAAGTACCTCTGGGTCACATCAGTTTTTTGTCACTCTAAGCCATTCCTATCCACGTATCTGTCCAAACAACCTCGTTCCAGATACCTCCACCCTCAGTGTGGAGAAAAACTCATCCTCACAGCTCCTTTCAATTTTGCCTCTCTCACTGGACACCTTGAGCTCTAGTTCTAGACACCTCTGTCTGTACTGATCTGTGTGTGTGTGTCCACATCCCCACAGGGTGCATGTTCCACTGTGTGTGTGTGTATGTGTGTGTGTCCACATCCCCACAGGGTGCACATTCCATTCACTGTGTGTGTGTCTCTGTGTCCACAGGGTGCATTTTCCAGTCACCAGCCTGGTTCCATCAGAGACGTATGAAGACTACGTAACACGTTGCTCTGCAGTTGTACAGGCCATACTAGACAGCTGCCCAGAAGGAGGTAGAGTATCCGTTTGTGACCACGATCCCTCCTGTCACACCCACAGTGTACACAAACACTCCCGTCACACCCACAGTGTACACGGCCCCTTCTGTCACACCCACAGTGTACACGATCCCTCCTGTCACACCCACAGTGTACACAATCCCCCCGTCACACCCACAGTGTACATGATCACTCCCGTCACACCCACAGTGCACACGATCCCTCCCATCACACCCACAGTGTACACGATCCCTTCTGTCACACCCACAGTGTACACAATCCCCCCGTCACACCCACAGTGTACATGATCACTCCCATCACACCCACAGTGCACACGATCCCTCCCGTCACACCCACAGTGTACACGATCACTCCCGTCACACCCACAGTGTACACAAACACACCCGTCACACCCACAGTGCACACGATCCCTCCCATCACACCCACAGTGTACACGATCCCTCCTGTCACACCCACAGTGTACACAAACACTCCCGTCACACCCACAGTGCACACGATCCCTCCCGTCACACCAACAGTGTACACGATCCCTTCTGCACACCAACAGTGTACACAAACACTCCCGTCACACCCACAGTGCACACGATCCCTCTTGTCACACCAACAGTGTACACGATCCCTCCTGTCACACCCACAGTGCACACGATCCCTCTTGTCACACCAACAGTGTACACGATCCCTCCTGTCACACCCACAGTGTACACAATCCCCCCGTCACACCCACAGTGTACATGATCACTCCCGTCACACCCACAGTGCACACGATCCCTCCCATCACACCCACAGTGTACACGATCCCTCCTGTCACACCCACAGTGTACACAATCCCCCCGTCACACCCACAGTGTACATGATCACTCCCATCACACCCACAGTGCACACGATCCCTCCCGTCACACCCACAGTGTACACGATCACTCCCGTCACACCCACAGTGTACACAAACACTCCCGTCACACCCACAGTGCACACGATCCCTCCCATCACACCCACAGTATACACGATCCCTCCTGTCACACCCACAGTGTACACAAACACTCCCGTCACACCCACAGTGCACACGATCCCTCCCGTCACACCAACAGTGTACACGATCCCTTCTGCACACCAACAGTGTACACAAACACTCCCGTCACATCCACAGTGCACACGATCCCTCTTGTCACACCAACAGTGTACACGATCCCTCCTGTCACACCCACAGTGCACACGATCCCTCTTGTCACACCAACAGTGTACACGATCCCTCCTGTCACACCCACAGTGCACACGATCCCTCCCGTCACACCCACAATGTACACAAACACTCCCGTCACATCCACAGTGTACACGATCCCTCCCGTAACACCCACAGTGTACACGATCCCTCCTGTCACACCCACAGTGTACACAATCCCTCCCATCACATCCACAGTGTACATGATCCCTCCTGTAACACCCACAGTGTACACAAACACTCCCGTCACACCCACAGTGCACACGATCCCTCCCATCACACCCACAGTGTACACGGCCCCTCCTGTCACACCCACAGTGTACACAATCACTCCCGTCACACCCACAGTGTACACAAACACTCCTGTCACACCCACAGTGTACAGGATCCCTCCTGTCACACCCACAGTGTACACAAACACTCCCGTCACACCCACAGTGTACACAGCCTCACCAAACACACCCACATGGTACATGATCCCTCCTGTCACACAAATGTTCACAAACATTTTTGTCACACCAACAGTGTACACATCCCCTCCTGTCACACCACAGTGTACACGATCCCTCCTGTCACACCTACAGTGTACACAAACACTCCTGTCACACCCACAGTACACACGGTCCCTCCCATCACACCCACAGTGTACACGGCCCCTCCTGTCACAACCACAATGTACACGATCCCTCCTGTCACACCCACAGTGTACACAATCACTCCTGTCACACCAACAGTGTACACGATCCCTCCTGTCACACCCACAGTGTACACAAACACTCCTGTCACACCCACAGTGCACACGATCCCTCCCGTCACACCCACAGTGTACACGATCCCTCCCGTCACACCCACGGTGTACACAATCACTCCCGTCACACCCAGGGTGTACACAAAACTCCTGTCACATACACAGTGTGCACAACTCTTCTGTCACACCCACAGAGTACACAATTCCTCCTGTTACACCCACAGGCTACACAGCACCTTCCGTCACTCCTACAATATACGCAATTTATCCCGCCACATCCGCAGTGTACACAATCACTCCCATCACACCCAACAGTAACACAATCCTTCCCGTCACATTGACATCCCCCCATCATACCCACAGTATTCACATCCATTCCTGTCACACCCACAGTGTGCACAATCACTCTTGTCACATTTACAGTGTTCAAAAACCCTCCTGTCACACCCACAGTCTACATAATCACTCCTGTCACACCCACAGGGTACACAATCCTACTCGTCACACCCACAGGGTACACAAATGCTCTTATCATACCCACAGTGTTCACAATCACTCCTGTCACACCCACAGTGTACACAATTCCTCCCATCACACCCACAGGTTACACAGCTCCACCCAACACATGCACATGGTACACAATCACTCCCATCATACCAACAGTGTTCTCAATCCCTCCCCATCACACCCACAGGTACCCAATCCCTGCAGTTGTCGCAGCTGTGTGTAATGTCATTGCAGTCCCAGCCGTGTGTAACGTCGTTGCAGGCCCAGCTGTGTGTAACGTCGTTGCAGGCCCAGCCGTGTGTAACGTCGTTGCAGTCCCAGCCGTGTGTAATGTCGTTGCAGGCCCAGCCGTGTGTAACGTCGTTGCAGGCCCAGCCGTGTGCAATGTCATTGCAGGCCCAGCCATGTGTAACGTCGTTGCAGGCCCAGCTGTGTGTAACGTCATTGCAGGCCCAGCTGTGTGTAACGATTAATAATGTTATTCTTCAGGAGGGAACGTTCTGCTGGTGGGCCACGCCTCCACACTGGAGTGCTGCTCAAGGAAGTTACTGGAGCTGCCACCCAGGGATGTCAAGGAATTCGTAGAAATGATCAGAAAGGTGAACGTCAATCTATCTACCACCAACACTGAACTCAGCCAAGCCCGGAACCCCAGACTGACCCCAATGCTGAACTTAGACTCCGAGACTCAACCACGAACTCATCCCGGTCCTGGTCCGTTGACTCACAGCAAAAATGCGGACCCATAGTAGCAGCCCCGAACCCCGGGACATTCCACTGTAGTCCCGAACCCCAGTACCCTCCACAGCAGTCCCAAATCGTGGGCCCCTCCGCAGTAGTCCAGAAACTAGGGACACATAGTAGTCCCAATACCAGGACTAACCACAGTAATCCTGACCTGAGACTCACCCCAGTCCCAAAATCCCGACCCAAGACTCACCCCAGTCCCGAAATCCCGACCCAAGACTCACCCCAGTCCCGAAATCCGGACCCAAGACTGACCCCAATCCCAAAATCCATATCCTAGACTCGCCCCGTTCCCGAAATCCTGACCTAAAACTCACCCCAGTCCCAAAATCCTGACCCTAGAGTCACCCCAGTCCCAAAATCCTGACCCGAGACTCACCCCAGTCCCGAAATCCTGACCCGAGACTCACCCCAGTCCCGAAATCCTGACCCAAGACTCACCCCAGTCCTGAAATCCCGACGCAAGACTTACCCCAGTCCCAAAATCCGTATCCTAGACTCACGCTGTTCCCGAAATCCTGACCCAAAACTCACACCAGTCCCAAAATCCTGACCCGAGACTCACCCCAGTCCCAAAATCCTGACCCAAGAGTCACCCCAGTCCCAAAATCCTGACTCGAGACTCACCCCAGTCCCGAAATCCTGACCCAAGACTCACCCCAGTCTCGAAATCCTGACCCAAGACTCACCCCAGTCCCAAAATCCGTATCCTAGACTCACCCCGTTCCCAAAATCCTGACCCAAAACTCACCCCAGTCCCAAAATCCGGACCCGAGACTCACCCCGTTCCCGAAATCCTGACCCGAGACTCACCCCAGTCCCGAAATCCTGACCCAAAACTCACCCCAGTCCCAAAATCCTGACCCGAGTCTCACCCCAGTCCCGAAATCCTGACCCGAGACTCACCCCAGTCCCAAAATCCGTATCCTTAACTCACCCCAGTCCTGAAATCCTGACCCGAAACTCACCCCAGTCCCAAAATCCTGACCCTAGAGTCACCCCAGTCCTGAAATCCTGACCCGAGACTTACCCCTGTCCCAAAATCCGTATCCTAGACTCACCCCATTCCCGAGATCCTGACCCAAAACTCACCCCAGTCCCAAAATCCTGACCCAAGACTCACCCCAGTCCCGAAATCCTGACCCGAGACTCACCCCAGTCCCAAAATCCGTATCCTAAACTCACCCCAGTCCCGAAATCCTGACCCGAAACTCACCCAAGTCCCAAAATCCTGACCCTAGAGTCACCCCAGTCCCGAAATCCTGACCCGATACTTACCCCTGTCCCAAAATCCGTATCCTAAACTCACCCCAGTCCTGAAATCCTGACCCGAAACTCACCCCAGTCCCAAAATCCTGACCCTAGTCACCCCAGTCCCGAAATCCTGACCCGAGACTTACCCCGTCCCAAAATCCGTATCCTAAACTCACCCCAGTCCTGAAATCCTGACCCGCAACTCACCTCAGTCCCAAAATCCTGACCCGAGACTCACCCCAGTCCCGAAATCCTGACCCAAGACTCACCCCAGTCCCAAAATCCGTATCCTAAACTCACCCCAGTCCTGAAATCCTGACCCGAAACTCACCCCAGTCCCAAAATCCTGACCCTAGAGTCACCCCAGTCCTGAAATCCTGACCCGAGACTTACCCCTGTCCCAAAATCCGTATCCTAGACTCACCCCGTTCCCGAAATCCTGACCCAAAACTCACCCCAGTCCCAAAATCCTGACCCAAGACTCACCCCAGTCCCGAAATCCTGACCCGAGACTCACCCCAGTCCCAAAATCCGTATCCTAAACTCACCCCAGTCCCGAAATCCTGACCCGAAACTCACCCCAGTCCCAAAATCCTGACCCTAGAGTCACCCCAGTCCCGAAATCCTGACCCGAGACTTACCCCTGTCCCAAAATCCTGACCCAAGACTCACCCCAGTCCTGAAATCCTGACCCGCAACTCACCCCAGTCCCAAAATCCTGACCCTAGTCACCCAATCCCGAAATCCTGACCCGAGACTTACCCCGTCCCAAAATCCGTATCCTAAACTCACCCCAGTCCTGGAATCCTGACCCGCAACTCACCCCAGTCCCAAAATCCTGACCCTAAACTCACCCCAGTCCTGAAATCCTGACCCGAGACTCACCCAGTCCTGAAATCCTGACCCTAGAGTCACCCCAGTCCCGAAATCCTGACCTGAAACTCACCCCAGTCCCAAAATCCTGACCCGCAACTCACCCCAGTCCCAAAATCCTGACCCTAGAGTCACCCCGGTCCTGAAATCCTGACCCGAGACTTACCCGTCCCAAAATCCGTATCCTAAACTCACCCCAGTCCCGAAATCCTGACCCGAGACTCACCCCAGTCCCAAAATCCTGACCCAAGAGTCACCCCAGTCCCAAAATCCTGACTCGAGACTCACCCCAGTCCCGAAATCCTGACCCAAGACTCACCCCAGTCTCGAAATCCTGACCCAAGACTCACCCCAGTCCCAAAATCCGTATCCTAGACTCACCCCGTTCCCAAAATCCTGACCCAAAACTCACCCCAGTCCCAAAATCCGGACCCGAGACTCACCCCGTTCCCGAAATCCTGACCCGAGACTCACCCCAGTCCCGAAATCCTGACCCAAAACTCACCCCAGTCCCAAAATCCTGACCCGAGTCTCACCCCAGTCCCGAAATCCTGACCCGAGACTCACCCCAGTCCCAAAATCCGTATCCTTAACTCACCCCAGTCCTGAAATCCTGACCCGAAACTCACCCCAGTCCCAAAATCCTGACCCTAGAGTCACCCCAGTCCTGAAATCCTGACCCGAGACTTACCCCTGTCCCAAAATCCGTATCCTAGACTCACCCCGTTCCCGAGATCCTGACCCAAAACTCACCCCAGTCCCAAAATCCTGACCCAAGACTCACCCCAGTCCCGAAATCCTGACCCGAGACTCACCCCAGTCCCAAAATCCGTATCCTAAACTCACCCCAGTCCCGAAATCCTGACCCGAAACTCACCCCAGTCCCAAAATCCTGACCCTAGAGTCACCCCAGTCCTGAAATCCTGACCCGAGACTTACCCCTGTCCCAAAATCCGTATCCTAGACTCACCCCGTTCCCGAGATCCTGACCCAAAACTCACCCCTGTCCCAAAATCCGTATCCTAAACTCACCCCAGTCCTGAAATCCCGACCCGCAACTCATCCCAGTCCCAAAATCCTGACCCTAGAGTCACCCCAGTCCTGAAATCCTGACCCGAGACTTACCCGTCCCAAAATCCGTATCCTAAACTCACCCCAGTCTTGAAATCCTGACCCGAGACTCACCCCAGTCCCGAAATCCTGACCCTAGAGTCACCCCAGTCCCGAAATCCTGACCCGAGTCTTACCCCTGTCCCAAAATCCGTATCCTAAACTCACCCCAGTCCTGAAATCCTGACCCGAAACTCACCCCAGTCCCAAAATCCTGACCCTAGTCACCCCGTTCCCGAAATCCTGACCCAAAACTCACCCCAGTCCCAAAATCCTGACCCAAGACTCACCCCAGTCCCGAAATCCTGACCCGAGACTCACCCCAATCCCAAAATCCGTATCCTAAACTCACCCCAGTCCCGAAATCCTGACCCGAAACTCACCCCAGTCCCAAAATCCTGACCCTAGAGTCACCCCAGTCCCAAAATCCTGACCCGAGACTTACCCCTGTCCCAAAATCCTGACCCAAGACTCACCCCAGTCCTGAAATCCTGACCCGCAACTCACCCCAGTCCCAAAATCCTGACCCTAGAGTCACCCCAGTCCCGAAATCCTGACCCGAGTCTTACCCCGTCCCAAAATCCGTATGCTAAACTCACCCCAGTCCTGAAATCCTGACCCGAAACTCACCCCAGTCCCAAAATCCTGACCCTAGTCACCCAATCCCGAAATCCTGACCCGAGACTTACCCCGTCCCAAAATCCGTATCCTAAACTCACCCCAGTCCTGGAATCCTGACCCGCAACTCACCCCAGTCCCAAAATCCTGACCCTAAACTCACCCCAGTCCTGAAATCCTGACCCGAGACTCACCCAGTCCTGAAATCCTGACCCTAGAGTCACCCCAGTCCCGAAATCCTGACCTGAAACTCACCCCAGTCCCAAAATCCTGACCCGCAACTCACCCCAGTCCCAAAATCCTGACCCTAGAGTCACCCCGGTCCTGAAATCCTGACCCGAGACTTACCCGTCCCAAAATCCGTATCCTAAACTCACCCCAGTCCCGAAATCCTGACCCTAGAGTCACCCCAGTCCCGAAATCCTGACCCGAGTCTTACCCCTGTCCCAAAATCCGTATCCTAAACTCACCCCAGTCCTGAAATCCTGACCTGAAACTCACCCCAGTCCCAAAATCCTGACCCTAGTCACCCCAGTCCCAAAATCCTGACCCGCAACTCACCCCAGTCCTGAAATCCTGACCCGAGACTTACCCGTGTCAAAATCCATATCCTAAACTCACCCCAGTCCTGAAATCCTGACCCGAGACTTACCCCGTCCCAAAATCCGTATCCTAAATTCACCCCAGTCCTGAAATCCTGACCCGAGACTCACCCAGTCCCGAAATCCTGACCCTAGAGTCACCCCAGTCCCGAAATCCTGACCTGAAACTCACCCCAGTCCCAAAATCCTGACCCGAGACTCACCCCAGTCCCGAAATCCTGACCCGAAACTCACTCCAGTACCAAAATCTGTATCCTAGACTCACCCCAGTCCCAAAATCCTGACCCTAGAGTCACCCCAGTCCCGAAATTCTGACCCGAGACTCACCCCAGTCCCAATATCCGGACCCTAGACTCACCCCAGTCCCGAAATCCGTTTCCTAGACTCACCACATTCCCGAAATCCTGACCCGAGACTCACCCCAGTCCCAAAATCTTGACCCAAGACTTACCCCAATCCCAAAATCCGGATCCTAGACTCACCCTAGTCCCGAAATCCTGACCCTAGACTCCCCCCAGTCCCAAAATCCGTATCCTAGACTCACCCTATTCTCGAAATCCGGACCTGAGACTCAACCTGGTCCCGAAATCCCAACCCGAGACTCACCCCACTCCTGAAATCCGGATTCACCCCAGTCCCTCACGCAGAACCACCACATTCCGAACCCCTCACTCACTGTAGTCCCGAGCCTTGAACCCTGATTTTACCCTATAACATTGTCTTCTGCACTTCCAATCCCCAAATAAATCTGTTAAAGATGTGAAGCTACTTACTGGACTGTATTTGAAATGGTCTCAGCCATCGAAGACAGAGATTACTGCTGGTGGGGTGTTTCTCTCACTCAAAGATCAGTGCTGTAATCTGTTTTATGCGTGAGGTGTTGCACCTTGGGAGGACAAGTATAGATATTAAATGGCAGAGCCGTAGGGAACATTGACGTAGAGGGCACTCAAAGCATCACTCTCTGAAACTGGCAAAGACAAGTCGAGATGGTGGTGAAGAAGGTGTAAGGCACACGTCATTGGGCGGCTTACTGAATATAAAGCTCTGGAAGTCATGTTGTTCTGTCGACCACATTCTTAGTACTGTACAATACACACAAAGTGCTACAGGAACCCCGTCGGTCAGGCTGCATCTATGGAGCAGAGAAACAGCTGATGTTTCAGGCCAAATAGTCTTCTTGTGCTTACTGTCCTACATTAATAGTGACCTTTCTCACGGTCTGTTCCCTGTGTACGCCACTACCCGTGCAGCCTGCACTGCATGTATAACCTATTTCCCTGATATTTGTTTTCGCTGCAGATTCCTGCCCTGGGACTGTGCTGCTGTGAGAAAATGAAAGATTCAAAGTGGCGAATGTTCGAGCCCCCCATCAAGAATATGACTCATGGACCCAACCCAGCATTTAACTGGAGAGACACATTTCTGCAGAATTAAAGACATTGCTTTCGATACGGATATTTTTCATTATTGAATAAATGTTAAATAGTGAGCTAAAGGACTGAGAGATGTTCTGGACAAACACCTAAGTGTATCATAGCTTATCAACGACAGAATATTCTGGAGAACTCACTGGAATAATCTGAAGCCTGGCTCCAGCCCGCATTGACCTGAAGATAGGCTGTTATTCAAGCAATGGAAAACAATTAAAACTGAAGACGATGGAATTTGAAACAACAAAAATGCTGGAGAACTCGGCCAGTCAGGCAGCATCTGTGGAAAGAGAAACCAGTAAATGTTTAGAATCAAAGACCATTCATCAGAAGTCAGTTAGTGTATGTAACAGAGAATGGAAAGGGCAGAGACTGGGACAAAGACGATGTCTGTAGTGGGTGAAGTGATGGACAGACACTGAGAGGATGTTTTCTACAGAGGGGGCTCAGGACCAGAGGGCACATGTCGAGTGGATGTGGAGAGGATGTTTCCTATAGTGGGGAAGTCTAAGACCAGAGGGCACAGCCTCAGAATAGAGGGATGTCCATTTAGAACGGAGATGAGGAGGAATTTGTTTGACCTGAGGATGGTGGATCAGTGGATTTATTGCCACAGATGGCTGTGGAGGGCAAGTCATTGGGTCTACTGGAGGTTGATCAGTCAGGATGTTAAAAGTTAAGGGGAGGAGGCACGAGAATGAGGTTGAGCGGGTTAATAAATCAGCCATGACGGTTTGACAGAGAAGTCTCAATGGACTGAATGACCTAACACTGCTCCCATGTCCTGTGGTCTCTTCTGTGTGTGATGGGTGACTATTGTTGTCTGGTCCCTGGAATGCAGCCAACATGCCAGAATAGGCAGTTCAGAGGTGGTCCTGATTCAGACTGAATGAAAAAGCAAGTTATGCAAATTTGTAGAATTCCATATCAAGTCCTGCACCTACAACATGAGGAGCCTGTCCTGGGGTTCAAAATTCAAAGTAAATTTATTATCAAAGTACATATATAATGTCTATAAAAGTATTCACCCCCATTGGAAGTTTTCATGTTTTGTTTTACAGTATGTGTTGACGGTGGATTTAATACAGTTATTTTTGACACTGATCAACAGAAAAAGACTCTTTTGTGTCAAAGTGAAAACAGATCTGATAGTGATCTAAATTTATCACAATTATTAAACACAAAATAATTGAATCAGAATCAGAATCAGGTTTATTATCACCGGCATGGGACGTGAAATTTGTTAACTTAGCCAGCGGCAGTTCAATGCAATACATAATATAGAAGAAGAAAAAGAAAAAGCTAATAAATAAATTACATAATTACTCAACCACTTTACATCAGTATTTGGCAGCAATTACAGCCTTGAGTCTGTGTGGATAGGTCTCTATCTGCTTTGCACATCTGGACACTGCAATTTTTCCCTATTCTTCTTTACAAAACTGCTCAAGCTCTGTCAGATTGCATGGGGATCATGAGTGAACAGCCCTTTTCAAGGACAGCCACAAATTCTCAATCGGATCGAGGTCTGGACTCTGACTTGGCCACTCCAGGACATTAACTTTGTTGATTTTAAGCTATTCCTGTGTAGCTTGGCTTTATGCTTGTGGTCATTGTTTAGCTGGAAAAGAAATCTTCTCCCAAGTCACAGCTGTCTTACAGACTGCATCAGGTTTTCCTCCAGGATTTCCCTGTATTTTGCTGCATTCATTTTACCCTCTATCTTCACAAGCCTTCCAGGGCCTGGTGCAGTGAAGCATCCCCACAGCATGATGCAGCCACCACCATGCTTGACAGCAGGGACGGTGTGCTTTTGATGATGTGCGGGGTTTGGCTTACACCAAACATTCTGATGGACAAAAAGCTCAATTTTGGTTTCAACAGACCATAGAACCTTCTTCCAGCTGACTTCAGAGACTCCCACATGCCTTCTGGGAAACTCTAGCCGAGATTTCATGTGAGTTTTTTTCAGCAGAGGCCTTTTCTTTGCCACTCTCCCATAAAGCTGCGACTGGTGAAGCACCTGAGCAACAGTTGTATGCACAGTCTCTCCCATATCAGCCACTGAAGCTTGTAACTCCTCCAGAGTTGTCATAGGTGAGGGTGGCCTCCCTCACTCGTCCCCTTCTTGCATGATCACTTAACTTTTGGGATCAGCATACTCTGGGCAGATTTACAGCTGTGCCATATTCTTTCCATGTCTTGATGATTGGCTTAACTGTACTCCGAGGGATAATCAGTGACTTGGCAATTTTTTTGTATCCATCTCCTGACTTGTGCTTTTCAATAACCTTTTTGTGGAGTTGTTTGGAGTGTTCTTTTGATTTCATGGTGTAGTTTTTGCCAGGATACTGGCTCACCAGCAGTTGGACCTTCCAGATACAGGTGTATTTTTACTACAATGATTGAAACACCTTTACAGCACACAGGTCTCCAAAAGCACATCTCCATTTAACTAATGATTTGACTTCTAAAACCAACTGGCTGCACCAGTGATGATCTGGTGTGTCAAAGTGGGTGAATACTTATGCAATCAATTATTTTCTGTAATTTTTTTGTAATTAATTTGTAATTTGTAATTAATTTAGATCACTTTGTAGAGATCTGTTTTCACTTTAACACAAAAGTGCGTTTTTCTGCTGATTAGTGTCAAAAAAGCCAAATTGAATCCACCGTGATTCAATGTTGTAAAACAATAAAATATGAAAACTTCCAGGGGCGGGAGTGAATACTGTAAATTACCAGATTCATTTTCTTGTGGGCATTCACAGTAAATACAAAGAAACAAAATAGAATCAATGAAAGACTGCACCCAACAGGACAAACAACCAGTATGCAAAAGAAAATAAACAACCATGCCAACACAAAAATAAATGGACAAACAAACAAAACAACCAACAAGAAATATCAGAACTATGAGATGAACAGTCGGTGAAAGTGAGTCCAGTTCAGTGGGAAGATTTCAGTGATGGGGTGAGTGAAATTATCCCCACTGATTCAAGAGCCCGATGGTTGAGGGATAACATGGTGGTGTGGGTCCTGAGGTGTTATGTGATGGGCAGTGATGAGTGGGGTTGGAAGAATGGACCAGCGAGTCGTGAAGGGAACTTTCCCTCCAGAATGCAGAAGGGGAAAAAAGATGAGTCGGGTGCAACTTGCAGAAGTTTCAAAGAACAATACGTTGAATGCAAAGGTTGTTGGATCAAAAGCGAGTCCCATGAGGACTCTGTTTTCATTCTGTCCCAGGGACAAACCATTCACAGTTCCTATTAGTTCACCCAACTACGGACACCCACTTTGTCGTGCCCATAGTCCCTGTTAAGCAGAATTCTCTCTCACTCAGTTCTCTACCACCTTCTCTTTCCACAGATGCCATTTGTCTACCTGAGTGTTTCCAGCATTTCTGTTGCGTTACTGAAACCTGAATATTACAGCAGCTGAGGCATTGTAGGGGCCAAGGCAAAATCACACCCTATTCTGCAGCAACTGGGGTATTGTAGGGGCCGGGACAAAGCCACACCCTATTCTGCAGCAGCTGGGACATTGTAGGGGCCGGGGCAAAATCACACCCTATTCTGCAGCAACTGGGGTATTGTAGGGTCCAGGGCAAAATCACACCCTATTCTGCAGCAACTGGGGGATTGAAGGGGCCAGGGCAAAATCACACCCTATTCTGCAGCAGCTGGGGTACTACAGGGGCCAGGGCAAAATCACACCCTATTCTGCAGCAACTGGGGTATTGTAGGGTCCAGGGCAAAATCACACCCTATTCTGCAGCAACTGGGGGATTGTAGGGTCCAGGGCAAAATCACACCCTATTCTGCAGCAACTGGGGGATTGAAGGGGCCAGGGCAAAATCACACCCTATTCTGCAGCAACTGGGGTACTACAGGGGCCAGGGCAAAATCACACCCTATTCTGCAGCAACTGGGGTACTACAGGGGCCAGGGCAAAATCACACCCTATTCTGCAGCAACTGGGGTATTTTAGGGGCCAGGGCAAAATCACACCCTATTCTGCAGCAATTGGGGTATTTTAGGGGCCAGGGCAAAATCACACCCTATTCTGCAGCAGCTGGTGTATCGTAGGGGCCAGGGCAAAACCACACCCTATTCTGCAGCAACTGGGGTATCGTAGGGGCCACAGCAAAATCACACCCTATTCTGCAGCAACTGGGATATTGTAGGGGCCAGGGCAAAATCACACCCTATTCTGCACCAACTGGGGTATTGTAGGGGCCAGAGCAAATTTAATCCATTCTGCAGCAACTGGGGTATTATAGGGG
This sequence comes from Mobula birostris, assembly GCF_030028105.1. Taxonomy (NCBI): domain Eukaryota; kingdom Metazoa; phylum Chordata; class Chondrichthyes; order Myliobatiformes; family Myliobatidae; genus Mobula; species Mobula birostris. The sequence goes on along the minus strand of NC_092375.1, from coordinate 1,523,149 downwards.
CCAGGGCAAAATCACACCCTATTCTGCAGCAACTGGGGTATTGTAGGGGCCGGGACAAAATCACACCCTATTCTGCAGCAGCTGGGGTATTTTAGGGGCCAGGGCAAAATCACACCCTATTCTGCAGCAGCTGGTGTATCGTAGGGGCCAGGGCAAAACCACACCCTATTCTGCAGCAACTGGGGTATCGTAGGGGCCAGAGCAAAATCACACCCTATTCTGCAGCAACTGTGGGATTGTAGGGACCAGGGCAAAATCACACCCTATTCTGCACCAACTGGGGTATTGTAGGGGCCCGAGCAAATTTAACCCATTCTGCAGCAACTGGGGTATTATAGGGGCCAGGGCAAAATCACACCCTATTCTGCAGCAACTGGGGTATTGTAAGGGCCGGGGCAAAATCACACCCTATTCTGCAGCAACTGGGGTATTGTAGGGGCCAAGGCAAAATCACACCCTATTCTGCAGCAGCTGGGACATTGTAGGGGCCAGGGCAAAATCACACTCTATTACTGGGGCCAGGGCAAAATCACACCCTATTCTGCAGCAACTGGGGTATCGTAGGGGCCAGGGCAAAATCACACCCTATTCTGCAGCAACTGGGGTATCGTAGGGGCCAGGGCAAAATCACACCCTATTCTGCAGCAACTGGGGTATCGTAGGGGCCAGGGCAAAATCACACCCTATTCTGCAGCAACTGGGGTATCGTAGGGGCCAGGGCAAAATCACACCCTATTCTGCAGCAACTGGGGTATTACAGGGGCCTGGGCAAAATCACACCCTATTCTGCAGCAACTGGGGTATTGTAGGGGCCAGAGCAAATTTAACCCATTCTGCAGCAACTGGGGTATTATAGGGGCCAGGGCAAAATCACACCCTATTCTGCAGCAACTGGGGTATTATATGGGCCAGGGTAAAATTACCCTTTATTCTCCAGCAACTGGGGTATTCTAGGATCCAGGGCAAAATTACCCCATTCTGCAGCATCTGCCGTATTATAGCGTCCAAAGCAAAATTAACCCTCTATTCTCCAGGATCTGGGGTATTATAGAGGCCAGGGCAAAATTAACCCTTGTGGCAGCTCAGACACGCGGCAAGCCAACCGGCTCCGGCAGTGCCGGGCGATCCCGCAGCCAGCGGCAACCGAGAGGGCTGCTCTGAGTGCAGGGCAGACCTCGGCCTGGAAGCCAACGTCACATCCGCCCTGCAAAGAGCGGGGGATGCTGGGAGCGGGCACTTAAGCACGTGCAGATTGAAATAGTAAACAGTTCAACCAGACCTTGCTCAACTCAGTGCGTTGCTTTCACTCGTTGCATATCAGCGCGACTACATTGGTGACCCTCACGGTCCAACAGCATTTGGACCCAGCATGAACGACTCGGCTCTGCAGAATGCAGTTTCCCTTAAAATGCCAACCTTCTGGACCACTCAACCCCTGGCCTGGTTCGAGCAAGCATAGGCCCAGTTCCAGGTCAGGCAAATTGTCTCAGACACCACCAGGTATTACTACGTGGTGGGCGCCTCGACCAGGAGACGGCGGGCCGCGTTATCGACTTTCCGCATCAGCCCCCGGCAACAGGCAGGTATGAGGCACTCAAGACCCTGTTAATCCGCACATTTGGCCTCTCCCGCTGTGAACGGGCCGCGTGGTTACTGAATATGGATGGCCTGGGCGACCGCATGCCATCAGCCCTGATGAGTGACATGTTAGCACTGGCAGACGGACATAAGCCTTGCCTGCTTTTTGAACAGATCTTGGAGCAAATGCCAGAAGGCATCCGCCTCCTGCTAGCAGATGAAGACTCCAGAGACCCGCGCAGGGTGGCTGCCCGCGCGGACATGCTTTGGCATGCCAAACAAAATGGCGGAACCACCATCGAAATTAGTGCTGCGGCACGGCCAAAAGCCCAGCCCTCCCACATCCCAGCAGTGGAGCACGTAACACCCACACCAAGGGATGGCACCACTTCTGAGTCTTGGTGTTTTTACCATCAAAGGTGGGGTTCCAGGACCCGCCGCTGCCGACCGCCATGCTCGTTCCAGGGAAACGCCAGGACCAGCCGTCGCTGATGGCTACAGCGGCTGGTCACCGTGATAGCCTCCTCTACGTTTGGGACAAGCTCTCCAGGCAAAAATTCCTGGTGGACATGGGGGTGGAAATCAGTGTCCTATCCCCCTCGAGCCACGATACCCGAACTAGAAGAACAGGACCGGAACTTACGGCAGCCAACAGCAGCACTATCCGCACCTACGGCACAAGAACCATCCCCTTGCAGTTCGGTTCCAGCCACTTTACACTGACCGCAGTGTCACAGCCATTACTGGGTGCGGACTTCCCCCATGCGCACTGCCTGCTCGTGGATTTGAAGGGACGACGATTGGTCGATGTGAAGACTTTACAGACTTTCTCCCTCGGTGAGGCCAGGTTACTGGCCCCCCACTTGGACTCCATCACTTATTCCGACAACGAGTTTGCCAGAGTGTTATCGGAGTTCCCATCTATCATCACGCCGCAGTTTTCCTCAACAGACCCCATGCACGGCGTGATGCGCCACATCCCCACACAGGGACCTCCCCTTCATGCCCGGGCTCGCAGGCAACCGCCCGACAAACTCCGCCTCATGAAAGAGGAATTCAAGAAGATGGAGGAGATGGGGATTGTGCGGCGTTCCGACAGCCCGTGTGCCTCCCCACTCCATATGGTGCCCAAGTCCGCGGGAGGGTGGAGACCATGCGGCGACTATAGGAGGCTGAATGACGCCACCACATCCAATCGCTATCTGGTACCGCACATCCAGGACTTTACGGCCAACCTGCACGGCGTGCGCATCTTTTCGAAGATTGACCTGGTCTGAGGGGATCATCAGATCCCAGTCCACCCGGACGATGTACCCAAGACAGCCCTCATTACCCCCTTTGGCCTGTTCAAGTTCCTCAGGATACCGTTCGGGCTCAAAAACGCGGCACAGATGTTCCACCGCCTGATGGACGCAGTAGGGCAAGATCTGGACTTTCTGTTCATCTACCTGGATGACATACTTATCGCCAGCCGCTCCCGCCAGGAAAATATAACACATCTATGCCTGCTCTGCTGCCGCCTAAGCGACTACGGCCCGGCTATCAACCCCGCCAAGTGCCAGTTCGGCCTACCCGCCATTGACTTCTTGGGACACCAGATCGACCGCCATGGAGCTGTGCCTCTGCCGGCAAAAGCTGAAGTCATCCGCTAATTCGCCAGACCCAGCACTGTTAAAGGACTGCAGGAATTTGTTGGGATGGTTAACTTTTATCACCGTTTCCTGCCCTCAGCGGCCCGGATCATGTGGCCTCTTTTTGGCTTGATGTCCGGCAAGATCAAAGAGGTCACCTGGACAGAGGAGGCAACGGCGGCTTTTGAACAAGCCAAGAACATACTAGCAAACGCCATGCTCCTGGTCCACCACTGCCCTCACTGTGGATGCCTCCGAGGCAGCAGTTGGCGGAGTGCTCGAGCAGCTCATCAAAGGCCAGTGGAAGCTGCTCGCCTTTTTCAGCCGACACCCACGACCCCCGGAACTTAAGTACAGTGCTTTCGGCAGAGAGCTGCTGGCTGTGGACCTTGCCATCCGGCACTTCAGGTATTTCCTGGAAGGGAGGGAGTTCACGGTCTTCACAGACCACAAGCCCCTCACTTTCGCGTTTGCCAAAGTGTTGGACCCGTAGTCGGGCCGCCAGCAACGCCACCTATCGTACATCTCGGAGTTTACCACCACGATCAAGCACATCTCCGGGAAGAACAACGTGGTAGCTGACGCGCTGTCACGAACCTCCGTCCAATCAGTGCACTCTCTGTCTCCAGGGGTGGATTATGCGGCGTTAGCTAAGGCACAACGACTGGACAGCGAGATGCTGGCGTACCGAACCGCAATCTCAGCACTCTGCCTCGAAGACACATCCATTGGGCCTGAAGGTAATGAGCTCCTTTGCGATGTGTCCACCGGGCAACCCAGCCCATTGTCCCGACCGCTTGGAGGCGCCGCGTTTTTGACGCTTTGCACGGTTTAGCCCACCCTTCCACCCGGGCGACCATCCGGCTGATCACAGACAGGTTTGTGTGGCACAGCCTACGCAAGCAGGTCGGGCACTGGGCCAGGACAGGGACGCACTGTCAAACCTCCAAAATCCAGAGGCACGTGAGGGCCCTACTGTAACCCTTCCAGCCGACACATAGGAGGCTTGAACATGTCCACGTGGACATCATCGGCCCACTGCCGGTTTCGAGAGGAGCGAGATACCTGTTCACCATGGTGGACAGCTTCCTGAGGTGGCCGGAAGCTGTCCCACTCGCTGACACGGCCACGGATACATGCGCCAGAGCCCTGATTACCACCTGGGTGGCACGGTTCGGACTTCCAGCCCACATCACTTCAGACAGGGGTGTGCAGTTCACATCGGCTTTGTGGTCTGCGCTGGCACAACTCCTCGGAACCCAGCTCCACCGAACAACTGCTTACCACCCGCAGTCCAACGGCCTGGCGGAACGTTTCCACAGGCATTTGAAGTCAGCCCTGATGGCACGCCTCCGAGGGCCAGACTGGGTTGATGAACTCCCCTGGGTGCTGCTTGGCATCCGCACAGCACTCTAGGAGGACCTGGTCGCATCATCGGCTGAACTTGTTTACGGTTCCCCGCCACAGTTCCCGGTGAGTTTGTGCCAGCACCCCGTGGCCAGGAGGACACACCTACGGCGGTCCTAACTAAACTCCGGGAGCGGCTTGGAACACTTGCCCCAGTCCCGATGTCCCATCACGGAACAACACCCTCTTTCGTGACCAAGGACCTACAACAGAGCAGGTATGTTTTCGATTGCCGTGGCATGCACAGACCACCCCTGCGGTGACCATACAAAGGACCCTACAAGGTGGTGCGCCATAATGGGATGACCTGCGTTCTCAACATCGGCGGTCGTGAAGAGACTTTTACCATTGACTGTCTCAAACCAGTGCATTTAGACCTTGAACGTCCGGTTGCGGTGTCACCCCCACAACGACGATGCCAGTCACCTAAAGGAACTGACAGTGTGCAGGCTGTGGGCTCTGCCCCTCCTAGCGCCAGTTCGGTGGTGGTGGGGGGGTCATGTGGCAGCTCGCCCAAGCGGCAAGCGAACCGGCTCCAGCAGTCGCGGGCGAGTCCGCAGCCAGCGGCAACCGAGAGGGCTCTGAGTGCGGGGCAGACCTCGGACCGGAAGCCGACGTCACTTCCACCCCGCAAAGAGCGGGGGATGCTGGGAGCAAGCACTTAAGCGCACGCGAATTGAAACAGTAAACAGTTCAACCAGAGCCTGCTCAACTCAGTGTGTTGCTTTCACTCGTTGTGTATCAGCGCGACTACACCCTCTATTTTCCAGCCTCTGGGGTATTATAGGGGCGAGGGGAAAATTGCCCCCCATTCTCCAGCATCTGGGGTATAATCGGGGCCAGGGCAAAATTGCCCCCCATTCTCCAGCATCTGGGGTTTTATTGGGTCCAGGACAAAAATACCCTCCATTCTCCAGCATCTGGGGTCTTATACCGGCCACGGCAAAATTAACTCATTCTCCAGCATCTCAGGTATTATAGGAGCCAGGGCAAAATCACACCGTATTCGCCAGCATCTGTGGTATTATAAGGGCCAGGTCAAAATTACCCTCTATTCTCCAGCATTTGGAGTATTAAAGCAGCCAGGGCAAAATTAACCCTCTATTCTCCAGTATCTGGGGTATTATAGTGGCCAGGGCAAAATTAACCCCCATTATCCAGCATCTGTGATATTTATAAGAGCCAGGGAAAAATTACCCTCTATTCTACAGCAACTGGGGTATTCTAGGGGCCAAGGCAAAGTTAAACCATCCTCCAGCAACTGGAGTATTATAGGGGCCAGGGCAAAATTAAGCCATTCTCTAGCATCTGGGGTATTATAGGCTCCATGGCAAAATTTACCCATTCTTCAGCATCTGGGGTATTCTAGGGGCCAAGGCAAAATTAACCTCTATTCTCCAGCAACTGGGCCATTATAAGAGCTAAGTCCAGGGGAAAATTACTTCTATTCACCCATAACTGGGGCACTATTGAACAAAATTATCTCCATTCTCTGACAACCATGGTATGATGGGTGCCAGAGCAAAATTATACCCCTCCCATTTACCAACAACTGGGACATTATAGGGGCTGGGGCATGGGCAAATTACCCCGCATTCTCCAGCTGCTGTCACTATTCCTCCTCGGATTTCTGAGCTAACCCAGGTTGCCATGGGAAGCACAAGAGGAAATTGGTGAAGACACAAGATTCTTGTAGTGCTGGAATCTGGGAGAAAGAATGAGTGCTAGAGAAACTCAACTCAGCAGTTCCATGAGACCAGGAGACAGAGGAGCAGAATGAGGCCATTCAGCCCATCGAGTCTGCTCCAGCATTCCATCACGGCTGATCCCAGACCTCACTCAACCCCACACACCTGCTTTTTCGCCATGTCCTTTGATGATCTGACTGATCAGGAAACTATCAACTTCCGCCTTAAATTTCCCCACTGACTTGACCTCTATCACAGTCTCTGGGACAGCATTCCACTCTCTAGCTAAAAGATTTCTTCCTGACCTCTGTTCTAAAAGGTCATCCTTCAACTTTGAAGCTGTGCCCTCTAGTTCTGGATACCCCCACCATAGGAAACATCCTCTCCACATCCACCCTATCTAGTCCTTTCAACATTTGGTAGGTTTCAATGAGATCCCACCGCCCCCCCACCCCCCGAATTCTTCTAAATTCCAGCGAGTTCCGGGCCAAATCTGCCAAACGCTCCTCATACGTCAACCCCTTCATTCTGGACTCTCTCTAATGACAATGCATCTTTTTTGAAATATGCAGCCCGAAACTGTTGACAACACTCCAAGTGTAGCCTGATTAGTGCCCTATAAAAGCTCAATATTATCTTCCTTATTTTCATATTTTATTCCCCTTCAAATAAGTGCCAACATTATATTTGCCTTCTTCACCTCAGACTCAACCTGTAAATTAACCTGCTAGGAGTCTTCACAAGAATTCCCAAGACCCTCTGCACCTCTGATGTTTGAACCTTCTCCCCATTTAGGTAATAGTCTGCACTATTGTTTCCTTTACCAAAAATGTATTATCATACATTTCCCAACACTTGTATTCCATCTGCCACTTTTTTTGCCCATTCTTCCAATTTGCCTACGTCTTTTTTAAGTATATAAAGGATAAAAGAGAGTCGCAGGTAGATATAGGACCAATAGAAAATGACACTGAAGATACAAACCATTTGTATTTTAATGAGAGATGCAGAGATGGCAGAGGAACTGAATGCGTATTTTGCATCTTCACAGCGGAAGACATCTGCAGTATACCGGACATTCAAGAATGTCGGGGAAGTGAAGTTTGTGCAGAGAAAATTACGACTGAAAAGGTGCTCAGGAAGCTTAATGGTCTGAGGGTGGATAAATCTCCTGGACCCGATGGAATGCACCCTCGAGTTCTGAAGGAAGTAGCTGGAGAGATTGCGGAGGCATTAATGAAGATCTTTCTAGAACCAATAGATTCTGGCATTGTACCGGTTGATCGGAAAATTGCAAATGTTACTCCGCTATTTAAGAAGGGTGGGAGGCAGCAGAAAGGAAACTCATCCCTACAATCGCCAGGATCCTTTTCCATAGTGAGTACTGAAGTAAAGTACTCATTAAGTACCTCTGCTATTTCCTCTATCTCCACTATGACATTGCAATTGGTTTATTCTTGTGACATTTACCGAGATACAGTGAAAAGCTTGTCTTACGTACTGTTCATACAGATCAGATCATTACTATAAGACCATAAGACATAGGAGCAGAATTAGACCATCCAGCCCATCGAGTCTGCTCTGCCATTCCATCATGCTGATCTATTGTCTCTCTCAACCCCATTCTCCTGTCTTCTACCCATAACCTTTAATTACCTGACTGATCAAGAAGCATCAACCCCACTATAAAATACTTGGCCTCCACAGGCATCTATGGCAAGTAATTCCACAGCTTCACCACCTTCTGGCTAAAGAAATGTCTCCTCACCTTTGTCTAAAGCGATGTCCTTCTATTCTGATATTGTGGTCTCTGGTCCAAGACTCCCCAACTATTGGAAAGATCCTCTCCATGTCCACTCTGTCTAGGCCTTTCAATGTTGGATGGGTTTTAATGAGATCTCCCTCTCATTCTTCTAATCTCCGGTGAGTGCAGGCTGAGAGCATTGAAATGCTCCTCATACTTTAACCCTTTCATTCCCAGGATCATTCTTGAGAACTTCCTCTGGACTCTGTCCAATGCCACCACATCCTTTCTTAGATAAGGGGCTCCAAACTGCTCACTGTACTCCAAATGCAGTCTGACCAATACCTTATAAAGCCTCAACTAGTCCTCTTGAAATGAATGCTAACATTCCTTACCACCGACTCAACCTGCAAGTAAACCTTTAGGGAGCCCTGCATAAGGACTCCTTCATCCTGTCTATCTTTGTGCCGCTTTCAGGGAACCATGTACCTGTACCCCTGTCTGGGTCCCTCTGTTCTACAACACTTCCCCAGGGCCTGTCTGGGTCCCTCTGTTCTACAACACTTCCCCAGGGCCTGTCTGGGTCCCTCTGTTCTACAACACTTCCCCAGGGCCTGTCTGGGTCCCTCTGTTCTACAACACTTCCCCAGGGCCTGTCTGGGTCCCTCTGTTCTACAACACTTCCCCAGGGCCTGCCTGTGCCTCTCTGTTCTACAACACTTCCCCGGAGCCTGTCTGGGTCCCTCTGTTCTACAACACTTCCCCAGGGCCTGTCTGGGTCTCTCTGTTCTACAACACTTCCCCAGGGCCTGTCTGGGTCCCTCTGTTCTACAACACTTCCCCAGGGCCTGCCTGGGCCTCTCTGTTCTACAACACTTCCCCGGAGCCTGCCTGTGCCTCTCTGTTCTACAACACTTCCCCGGAGCCTGCCTGTGCCTCTCTGTTCTACAACACTTCCCTGAGGCCTGTCTGGGTCTCTCTGTTCTACAACACTTCCCCAGGGCCTGTCTGGGTCTCTCTGTTCTACAACACTTCCCCAGGGCCTGTCTGGGTCCCTCTGTTCTACAACACTTCCCCAGGGCCTGTCTGGGTCCCTCTGTTCTACAACACTTCCCCAGGGCCTGTCTGGGTCTCTCTGTTCTACAACACTTCCCCAGGGCCTGTCTGGGTCCCTCTGTTCTACAACACTTCCCCAGGGCCTGTCTGGGTCCCTCTGTTCTACAACACTTCCCCAGGGCCTGTCTGGGTCTCTCTGTTCTACAACACTTCCCCAGGGCCTGTCTGGGTCCCTCTGTTCTACAACACTTCCCCAGGGCCTGTCTGGGTCCCTCTGTTCTACAACACTTCCCCAGGGCCTGTCTGGGTCCCTCTGTTCTACAACACTTCCCCAGGGCCTGTCTGGGTCTCTCTGTTCTACAACACTTCCCCAGGGCCTGTCTGGGTCCCTCTGTTCTACAACACTTCCCCAGGGCCTGTCTGGGTCCCTCTGTTCTACAACACTTCCCCAGGGCCTGTCTGGGTCCCTCTGTTCTACAACACTTCCCCAGGGCCTGTCTGGGTCCCTCTGTTCTACAACACTTCCCCAGGGCCTGTCTGGGTCTCTCTGTTCTACAACACTTCCCCAGGGCCTGTCTGGGTCTCTCTGTTCTACAACACTTCCCCAGGGCCTGCCTGTGCCTCTCTGTTCTACAACACTTCCCCAGGGCCTGCCTGGGCCTCTCTGTTCTACAACACTTCCCCAGGGCCTGTCTGGGTCCCTCTGTTCTACAACACTTCCCCAGGGCCTGTCTGGGTCCCTCTGTTCTACAACACTTCCCCAGGGCCTGTCTGGGTCCCTCTGTTCTACAACACTTCCCCAGGGCCTGTCTGGGTCCCTCTGTTCTACAACACTTGCCCAGGGCCTGTCTGGGTCTCTCTGTTCTACAACACTTCCCCAGGGCCTGCCTGTGCCTCTCTGTTCTACAACACTTCCCCAGGGCCTGCCTGGGCCTCTCTGTTCTACAACACTTCCCCAGGGCCTGTCTGGGTCCCTCTGTTCTACAACACTTCCCCAGGGCCTGTCTGGGTCCCTCTGTTCTACAACACTTCCCCAGGGCCTGTCTGGGTCTCTCTGTTCTACAACACTTCCCCAGGGCCTGTCTGGGTCCCTCTGTTCTACAACACTTCCCCAGGGCCTGTCTGGGTCTCTCTGTTCTACAACACTTCCCCAGGGCCTGCCTGTGCCTCTCTGTTCTACAACACTTCCCCAGGGCCTGCCTGGGCCTCTCTGTTCTACAACACTTCCCCAGGGCCTGTCTGTGCCTCTCTGTTCTACAACACTTCCCTGAGGCCTGTCTGGGCTCCTCTGTTCTACAACACTTCCCAAGGGCCTGCCTGTGCCTCTCTGTTCTACAACACTTCCCCAGGGCCTGCCTGTGCCTCTCTGTTCTACAACACTTCCCCGGGGCCTGTCTGGGCTCCTCTGTTCTACAACACTTCCCCGGGGTCTGGCTGGGCCCCTCTGTTCTACAATACTTCCCCAGGGCCTGGCTGGGTCCCTCTGTTCTACAACACTTCCCCAGGGCCTGGCTGGGTCCCTCTGTTCTACAACACTTCCCCAGGGCCTGCCTGTGCCTCTCTGTTCTACAACACTTCCCCGGAGCCTGCCTGTGCCTCTCTGTTCTACAACACTTCCCCAGGGCCTGCCTGTGCCTCTCTGTTCTACAACACTTCCCCGGGGCCTGTCTGTGCCCCTCTGTTCTACAACACTTCCCCGGGGCCTCTCTGGGTCCCTCTGTTCTACAACATTTCCCCGGGGCCTGTCTGTGCCCCTCTGTTCTACAACACTTTCCCGGGGCCTCTCTGGGTCCCCCTGTTCTACAACACTTCCCCAGGCCCTGTCTGCTCACTGTAAAAGGGTTACCCTGATTTGTCTTCCCAAAATGTGACACCTCACACCAAGAAGGGTCAGACATAGAGAGAGTGAGCAATTTCAAGTTCCTGTGTTTTTATATCTCTGAGGACCTAACCTGGTCCCAACATATCGATGCAGTCACAAAGAAGACAAACAGTCTGAGGAAATTTGGAATGTCACCTAAAACAAGCACAAACTTCTACAGATGTACCATGGAGAGCATTCTAACTGGCTGCAGCACCGTCTGGTGGGGGTAGGGGCTACTGTACAGGATCGAAGTAAGCTGCAGAGAGTTGTAAAATTAGTCAGCTCCGTTATGGGCACTAGCCTCCATAGTATCCAAGACACCTTCAAGGAGCAGTGCCTTGGAAGAGCAGCGTCCATCATTAAGGACCCCCACCACCCAGGACATGCTCTCTTCTCATTGTTACCAACAGGAAGGAGGTAACAGTGCTTACACAGTGCATTAAGATAGAACAAGGCAAAACAATAACAGAATGCGGAACAAAGTGTAACAGCTACAGAGAAAGTGCAGTGCAGATAAACAATAAGGTGCAAGGTCATAATGAGGTAGGCTATAGAAACATAGAAAATAGGTGCAGGAGTAGGCCATTTGGCCCTTCGAGCCTGCACTGCCATTCAGTATGATCATGGCTGATCATCCAACTCAGAACCCTGTATCAGCCTTCCCTCCATACCCCCTGATCCCTTTAGCCACAAGGGCCATATCTAACTCCCTCTTAAATATAGCCAATGAACTGGCCTCAACTGTTTCCTGTGGCAGAGAATTCCACAGATTCACCACTCTCTGTGTGAAGAAGTTTTTCCTCATCTCGGTCCTAAAAGGCTTCCCCTTTATCCTCAAACTGTGACCCCTCGTTCTGGACTTCCCCAACATTGGGAACAATCTTCCTGCATCTAGCCTGTCCAATCCCTTTAGGATTCTATACGTTTCAATAAGATCCCCCCTCAATCTTCTAAATTCCAGAGAGTATAAGCCTAGTCGATCCAGTCTTTCATCATATGAAAGTCCTGCCATCCCAAGAATCAATCTGGTGAACCTTCTTTGTACTCCCTCTACAGCAAGAATGTCTTTCCTCAGATTAGGGGACCAAAACTGCACACAGTACTCCAGGTGTGGTCTCACCAAGGCCTTGTACAACTGCAGTAGTACCTCCCTGCTCCTGTACTCGAATCCTCTTGCTATGAATGCCAGCATACCATTCGCCTTTTTCACTGCCTGCTGTACCTGCATGCCCACTTTCAGTAACTGGTGTATCGTTGTACCTCCCCTTTTCCATGTTGTGAGGTCAAAGAGTTCATCTACAGTGATAGAGAACCATTCAATAGTCTTGTAGCATAATGTAATGGGTGACAGATGACCCATATTGTCCATATCGGAAACTGTTCCACATCATTCACAAACACTGACATTGAGGTGTTGTGTTTACTTTAAGAAACGGTCTCTGACATAATGATGTCTGTGTAAGGCAATTGCGTTTGGTTTGTTCATAATGGAAATAAAGGGCTGCGGTTTTTGTTGGGGGGAGGAGGGAGTGAAGGAGGTCGCTGGCATTGTTGCATTTTTATTAGTTTTCTTTTGCAGTCAGAGGGGGATTTCAGGGCCAATGCTCTTGCGTTTTGTTCAGGGTAGGGCGGTTTGGAGGTCAAGGTTCTTGTTATGTTTTGTGTGGGGGAGGGAGAGGTTTCAGTGCCAAAATTCGTGTTATGTTTTGTACAGGGTAGGAGAGGGATATTTATCGGTCGGTATTTGTTGCATTGTGTGCTGGGTAGGAGAGTTTGGAGGTTGATGTTCTTGCTACGTTTTGTAAGGGGAGGGGGATTTCAGGGTCGATGGTTTAGTTAGGTTTTGTACAGGGAGGGGTGTTTGAGAATCGATATTGTTGTTACGTTTCGTAAGGGGGAGGGGGTTTGGGAGTCCAATGTCTTGTTAAGTTTTGTTCAGGGAAGGGGGCTTTGGGAAGGTCAATGTTATATTTAGGTTTTGTACAGGGAGGGGTTCTTGAGGGTCGATGTTGTTTTGTTTTCTGGGGGAGAGGAGGGGGTCGACGCGCTCATCACATTTTGTACAGGGAGGGGAGAGTGAGGGATGATGTTCTTGTTACATTTTGTATGGGGAGGGGAGGGGAGGGTGAGGGACGATGTTCTTGTTGCATTTTGTATGGGGAGGGGAGGGGAGGGTGAGGGACGATGTTCTTGTTACATTCTGTATGGAGGAGAGGTGTTATACGGTGTTATTTTCAATGGGGAGGGGGTTTTGGGGATTGATGTTATATTTATGTTAAGTACGGGGAAGGCGATTTGGGGGTTGATAGATGGTTACATTTTGCACGGGGGATGGATGTTTGAGTGTCGATATTCTTGTTGCTTTTTGTATGGGGAGGGGGGATTGTGGAAGATGTTCTTGTTAAGTTTTGTATAGGCGGGGGATTTGGGGGTTGAAATTCTTGTTGCCTTTTGTACGGGGCCGGATGGTTTGGGGTTCAATATTCTGGTTACATTTTTTATGAGGGAGGCGTGTTTGGGAGTCAACGTTGGCTTTACGTTATGCAGGGAGGTTGTGATTGTGGATCGATGTTGTTACAATTCCTACAGGGGAGGGGGTTTGGGGGAGGGATCGATGGTCTTGTTACATTTTGTGTGAGGGAAGGGGTTTGGGGTCGATGTCCACATTACCTTTTGTATGGGGAAGTGGGTTTGGGCTCAATTTTTTAATGTTTTCTACAGGGGCGGGCGATTTGGGGGTCGATGTTCGTGTTGCAGTTTGTACAGGGATGGAATTCGGGGATCGATATTCTTGGTATGTTTTGCAGGGGGGGCGGTTTGGGGGTTGAAATTCTTGCTGTGTTTTGTATGGATTGGGGGTTTCAGGGTCAATATTCTTGTTACGTTTTGTATGGGGATGGGGTTTGGGTGTCGATGTTCTTGTTCATTGTTGTACAGGGAGGGGGATTTGTGGGTCGATGTTCTTGTACATGGGGGGGAGTTTGGGTCTCGATGTTCTTGTTACGTTTTAAGACCATAAGACCATAAGATATAGGAGCAGAAGTAGGCCATTCAACCCATCGAGTCTGCTCCACCATTCAATCATGGGCTGATCCATTTCATCCAGTCATTTCCACTCCCCTGCCTTCTCCCCATACCCCCTGATGCCCTGGCTAATCAAGAACCTATCTATCTCTGCCTTAAATACACCCAATGACTTGGCCTCCACAGCCACTCGTGGCAACAAATTCCATAGATTTACCACTGTCTGACTAAAGTAATTTCTCCACATCTCTATTCAAAATGGACGTCCTTCAAGCCTGAAGTTGTGCCCTCTTGTCCTAGAATTCCCTACCATGGGAAATGACTTTGCCATATCTAATCAGTTCAGGCCTTTTAACATTCGGAATGTTTCTATGAGATCCCCCCTCATTCTCCTGAACTCCAGGGAATACAGCCCAAGAGCTGCCAGATGTTCCTCATACGATAACCCTTTCATTCCTGGAATCATTCTTGTGAATTTTCTCTGAACCCTCTCCAATGTCAGTATATCCTTTCTAAAATAAGGAGCCCAAAACTGCACACAATACTCGAAGTGTGGTCTCACAAGTGCCTTATTGATTCTCACCATCACATCCCTGCTTTTATATTCTATACCTCTAGAAATAAATGCCAACATTGCATTTGCCTTCTTCACCACCGGCTCAACCTGGAAGTTAACCTTTAGGGTGTCCTGCACAAGGACTCCCAAGTCCCTTTGCATCTTTGCATTTTGAATTCTCTCCCTATCTAAATGATAGTCTGCCCGTTTATTTCTTCCACCAAAGTGCATGACCATACAATTTCCAACAACGTATTTCATTTGCCACTTATTTGCCCGTTCCCCTAAACTATCTAAATCTCTCTGCAGGTTCTCTGTTTCCTCAAAACTATCCACTCCTCCACCTATCTTTGTATCAGCAGCAAATTTGCCCGCAAATTGATTAATCCCACAGTCCAAATCATTGACATACATCGTGTAACCCCCTGGCCACCCTGATGGTCGCTCGGCTCGCTGTCATCTAGGAAAACAGCCCTCGGCCCAGCCAAACTGGGTAATTAGTTTGTGTGGATGCTGTGTGATGTACCCCATGCTGCCCAAATAACAGACAATACACCAGATGCAATTAAATGATATACAGTTTATAGATATTACTGGAACTATATAATTAATAGAGAATAAAATATAAAAGGAAAATAAAAGGCACCACACTTATCAAAGTTCAATCCCTTTGCGCACAGTTGGAACTCCGGACCCTCCTTCTTCACCCTGCGACCCCTCAGACCACCTCGACCGGCCGCCTGGGACCAACAACGGTGGTCAACCAGACGCTCCACACGAGTCCGTCTCCATCTCCTCTCCTCGCCTCAGGGTCCGACCCTGTTAGCAGACTCACAGCACCTGGTCCATCCTCTGTCTCTCTCTCCCGCCTTCTGCCCCAAAACCCCGTGCATACAAATCTTCCAGATACACCAAAGTCATAACAACTATCCCAATTGGTTCATAACATCCTCTTATCACCCCTCACCCACAACAAGCTGCAAGCGCAAAGCTTTCTCAGCGTTTAACATAACAAAGAAGCATTCCCGTTTATAACATAACAAAGAAGCCATTTTAATTATCCTTCGCAGTAACATAAAAGACGAAACCCCCTTACAATCATAAAAAGCAGTGGTCCCAACACCGACCCCTGTGGAACTCCACTGGTAATTGGCAGCCAGCCAGAATAGGATCACTTTATTCCCACTATCTGTAATCTGCCGACCAGCAAATGCTCTACCCGTGCTAGTCTCTCAGCCATGCATTAATGTGCCTGATCATGCTATTCTTGCACTCGTTAGCACGTGGCACAGGCAGCAATCCTGAGATTACTACCCTGGAGGTCCTGCTTTTCAGCTTCCTACCCAACTCCCTGAATTCTGTCTTCAGGACCTCCTTCTTTTTTCTACCTATGTCAGGGGTACCAACGTGTAGCAAGACTTCTGACTGTTCACCCTCTCCCTTCAGAATACTCTGCATCCGATCCGAGATATCCTGTACCCTGGCACCTGGGAAGCAGGCAACGCACCATGTAGGTATCTCTATCAGGCTGACAGAACCTCCTGTCTGTTCCCCTCACTGTGGAATCCCCTATCACTACCACATTCCTCATCTTCCTCTTTCCCTTCTGAACATTGGACCCAGTCTCAGTGTCAGAGACCCGATCACCGTGGTCATCCTCTGTCAGGTCATCCCCCCCCCCCCCCCCCCCACAACAGCATTCAAAATGAGATAACGATTACTGAGGGGGATGGCCACGGGGGTACTCTCTACTACCTGAGCTCTTCCCATCCCTTCCCTGACAGTTACCCACTTATCTAACTCCTGCAGCCTCGGGGTGACTGACTCCCTGTAGCTCCTCTGTCTCCTGTTCACTCTCCCTAGTAAGCTGTCGGTCATCGAGCCACAGCTCCAGATCCCTAACACGGTCTCTCAGGAGCTGTATCTCGGTGCACCTGGTACAGGTGTGGCCATCTGGGAGACTGGAAGGTTCCCAGGATTCCCACATCTGACATCCAGAGCAAAGTACTAACCCTACAGACGTGCTCTCTATTCCTCAAAAACGCAAGGAGAAAACAAAGCCCACTTACCCACTTACCTCACTGAAGCCCTACCACTCGGACTCAGACCACTCTGTTGATAACCACTCCACAAGGCAGTGTCTCTCTTTTATGTCTGAACCTTCCCTGCTCTCTAACACACGACTGGTGTGCCAGTTACCCTTGCCCACTCACTTAACCAACTGATAACCGGCACTCCAATCGTGAGTTGGGGAGCTCCAAGAGCAGAGGTGGCGCACAGGTCCAGGAGTGAAGTTTAAAAGGGGAAAGCTTGGTGGGAACTCGGCTATAATCGGCACATCAATTGTGAGTTGGAGAGCTGGGAAGGGCGAAGGGACAATTTGGAACAAGGTTGGAGGCGATATCAGATGCACGGCAACTCTGGCAGGGACTGCAAGACATTACTTCCTACAAAGCGAAACCCAATAGCATGAATGGCAGCGATGCTTCACTACCAGATGAACTCTATGCCCGCTTTGAAAGGGAGAATACAACTACAGCTGTGAAAATCCCTGCTGCACATGATGACCCTCTGATCTCCGTCTCAGAAGCTGATGTTAGACTGTCTTTAAAGAGAGTGAACTCTCACAAGGCGGAAGGACCCGATGGACTACCTGGTAAGGCTCTGAAAACCTGTGCCAAACAACTAGCGGGAGTATTCAAGGACATTTTCAACTTCTCACTGCTATGGGCAGAAGGTCCCACTTGCAACAATTATACCAGTGCCTAAGAAGGATAATGTGGGCTGCATTAACGACTATCACCCTGTAGCACTCACATCGACAGTGAAATGCTTTGAGAGGTTGGTTATGACTAGACTGAACTCCTGCCTCAGCGAGGACCTGGACCCATTGCAATTTGCCTATCACCACAATAGGTCAACTGCAGACGCAATCTCCATGGCTCTTCACACAGCTTTAGACCACCTGGGCAACACAGACACCTACGTCAGGATGTGGTTCATAGACTATAGCTCAGCATTTAACACCATCATTCCCACAATCCTGATTGAGAAGTTACAGAACCCAGGCCTCTGTACCTCCCTCTGCAATTGGATCCTTGACTTCCTAAATGGAAAACTACAGTCTGTGCAGATTGGTGATAACATATTCTCTTTGCAGACAATCAACACTGGGGCACCTCAGGGGTGTGTGCTTAGCCCACTGCTCTACTCTCTGTATGTGTGTGGGTGGGAGTATTTGCTCACAGGGTGCATGTGAAGCATCTAGTGCAGTAGTGCAGTAGTGCTTGTAGTTGCTGCATGCTGTATACCGCATAGTGCTCTCTGCTTGCTACTCTCTGCTTATAGCTATTGCCACTGGCTAGCCTCCTTATAGAGGGTGAAAAGAGGAGCCGAGTGTGTAAGCCTCCTTCTGCCAGTACACAGCCTCTCCACCACCAAGACTCCTGCAGTGCCTCCTCGGGGCCACACATGGAAACTGGTTATCTTACAGTCCCAGGCTAAACTACAGGGGATCTCGCAGCAGCAGTGGGCCCCAGAGATGTGGCGTGCAGGCCCACCACTGTGTGGACATGCCCTGGCGCCCGTCAACCACTGTCCCAGCTATGGACAAATAGCCCCACTGCCTTGTGGTAAGTCTGTTGAGACGAGGCTAAGGGAGCACACTCTGACAGAAAAGCAATGCGCTGGCGGCGCACAATAGGCGGGCCTTAACAGACCAGGGACCCAGCAGCGTCCTGCAGCCAAGATGTGGGACTGCTTGTCCTGGGAACACCCTTGACACCAGGATTTACCTGATCATGGTCAAGATAGTGCTACTGGGGATGGTGATGTGGCACTTTAAAATCTTCCTTGCGCAGGTCTCCACCTCTGACCATGGTGAACAATACCGGGACCTTACATATGGTTGAAGTCTGACTGCGATGGGCTGTCTGGCAACAGGAGCAGGTACGAATGGACTGGGAGCTCCTAGTCAGAGCCCTGCATGGCAGCGGCACAGGGTATTTGGTTGCTAGCAGCTGGGACTGAGTGGCAGCTGTTTTCGGCAGACCCCTGTGCGACTGAGCAGCCCTATTTAGGGACCACACTGCTCACCCCAATTGGGGAAGGGCCTAGAAAAGATGGCCTAAAAATTGCTCATTCAATCACTCACCTGGATAGGTTACCGCGCCGATTGGGTTATTCCACTACTGCGGTCGAAATAAGAAACAATACAACCTAAAACTGGCAACACGGAACGTAAGGACTCTCCTGGACTCGTGTGGCATCTCTGACAGACCTCACCGGAGAACACCCTTAATCGCTGCTGAGCTGAGGCGCTACAACATCGACATTGCTGTCCTGAGTGAGACCAGGCTCCTGGATGAAGGTTCTGTAACAGAGGAAGGGATGGGTTACATCTTCTTCTGGAAAGGTTTCCCCCCAGGTGGACAACATCTCTACAGAGTAGGCTTGGCCATCAAGAACACCTTTCTACCAAGTCTCACAGAAACACCTGTTGGCATTAGTGAAAGATTAATGACCCTCCGTATCCCTCTGGCAAAGAAATGTTATGCCACGCTTCTCAGTGCCTATGCACCAACTTTGCCATCTGAGAATGAGGCCAAGGAAGGCTTTTATTGGATGAAGCTGTTTGCTGGATCCCTAAGAATGATAAAATCCTTTTGCTTGGGGACTTCAACGCTAGGATGGGACAGAACAACAGGATATGGAGTGGAGTGCTAGGTAGGCATGGTATTGGCATGGTGAATGCAAATGGCATGAGGCTACTTACTCTTTGCTCTGAGCATAACCTTACCATAACCAACACCATCTTCCAGCAGAAGGCAAAATATAAGACCTCGTGGATGCACCCTCGCTCTAAACATTGGCACATGATCGACTTCATCATTGTGAGATGTAGTGACATCAAGGATGTTCTCATCACCCGTACCATGAGAGGTACAGAGTGCTGGACTGACCACCGTATGATTGTGGCCAAACTCCATAAGAAAGTGCGTCTCCCCTTGCGGCTGCAAAAGCCTAATAAAAAGCAGCTAAATTGCAACCGCCTGAGAAACGCAAGTGAGTCTCGACGCATCCTAGGGAACTGGAACCTTGTCTGAGCTCAGAAAATACCATGGAACAACAGTGGACCTATATCACCTCTGCGCTCTATGAGGCAGCAGCCCAATCCATTGGTCATAAGAGCAGGAACCACCAAGACTGGTTTGACGATAACTCAGACACCATCCACAACTTGCTTAAGGACATGCACAAAGCACACCGGGCAACTTTAGACAACCCATCATCCACCACCATCAGGCAGCATTGGCGGGCAGCTCGGAGGAAAGTGCAAAAGGCAATATGGGCCATACAAAATGAGTGGTGGACTGAAAAGGCACATGAAATCCAGTCCTTTGCCGATAATAATGACATACATAATTTTTACAATGCTGTCAAAACCATCTACAGCACAATAAATCAATGCGTTACTCCCCTGAAAACAGCAGGTGGTCTAACACTTCTGAAGAATCAGAATACCATTTTGCTGAGGTGGGCTGAGCATTTTAACACCCTGCTTAATCAGGACTCTGACTCAGACCCCACTATCCTGGACGAACTGCCTGAACTTCCTCCTATCCACCACCTCAGTCTACCGCCAACCTTCTAGGAGGTTCTATCATAGTCATAGTCATACTTTATTGATCCTGGGGGAAATTGGTTTTCATTACAGTTGCACCATAAATAATAAATAGTTAAATAGTAATATGTAAATTATGCCAGAAAAGTAAGTCCAAGACCAGCCTATTGGCTCAGGGTGTCTGACCCTCCAAGGGAGGAGTTGTAAAGTTTGATGGCCACGGGCAGGAATGATGCTCTGTGTTGCATCTCGGTGGAATCAGCTGTCCATTCCCTTAAGAACAACATGTCCTCTAGCACTGACAATATCCTTGCTGAGTTACTGAAGAACGGAGGGTACATGTGTATGCGCACCTTCTACCAGTGCATCACCAAGGCCTAGACTGATGAGAACATCCCACAGCAATGGAGAAATGCAAACATCGTTGTCATTTATAAGAACAAGGGTTGACAAGGCCATCTGTGGCAATAGTAGGGGCATATCACTCCTTTTTGTTGCTGGAAAAGTCCTGGCTAAGGTGATGCTTCAGAGACTCATTAGCAACATCACTGAGTTAATGCTGCCTGAATTGCAGTGTGGATTTAGGAAGAACAGGAGCACGATCGACATGATCTTCACAGCCCGGCAGCTTCAGGAAGAGAGCCGGAAGCAACATCAGGACCTGTTTATGGCCTTTGTTCACCTCTCCAAAGCATTCGACACTGTGCAAAGGGAACTCTTATGGAATGTCCTCCTCAGGTTTGGCTGTCCCAATAAATTTGTTAACATCCTCTGCCAGTTCCACGATGGGATGACTGCTCAGTTGACCATAGGAGGACAAGAGTCCGAGCCCTTCCTTGTATGCACAGGAGTGAGGCAGGGGTGTGTGCTAGCGCCAGTGCTCTTTAACATCTTCCTCTCATGTGTTACCAAGCTTCTCCACAACGAGATTGAAGACTCTCTCTCTGGCTATCCATCCCATAGGATGATGATGGTTCCTTTCAGTCAGGTAGTGGGGTTTGATATGTGCATCCTGGAGTGGTTAACCCACTCCTCAGAAAGGAACAGCGTGTGCGTGAGTGGATTTTAGGTGAGTAGGGGGTTGTACAGGTCCAGACCCACCCTCTCGACATCCCCTCCCAGATCTAGCGGCATGGTGGGGTCCAAGACGGCTGGGGGAAGTTCTGTTGCAGTGATAGCCAGACTAAACTTCGATGCAAGGGTGCCCTTTCCGCGCTTCATGGCATGTGTTTGCTAGATGGCCATCGACCCTACGAGAGGATTCATCCGCCCTTTGACAGGCCTTGTTTTTCGTCCTGCAGGGTGTCTAGCCACCCTCCTCACCAGGCAAGCCTGGTGGGGGAGCTGGTTTAGTCATCGACCACCCAACCATGCGATAGGTAGTACTGGGTTATGTGGTACCAGTAGCACTCAGACGAGTGACCTGACCTGAGATTGAAGACAGCAGCGGTGTGGCAGTGGACATCAGATTAAATGGCAACCTCTTTGACATCAGGAGGCTCCATAGAGAGCGGGTCCTGGAGCTGCAGTATGCAGACGACTGTGCTCTTGTGGCCCATACTCCAGAGGATTTTCAGACTGTCCTTGCTGTGGCAGTGAGAGCATACAGCAGGATGGGGCTGACTGTCAATACCACCAAGACAGAAGTGGTTTGCCAATGGAGTACCAGTGTCCCACCCATTCTACCTGCCTTCACTGTTGGTGATGAAAAGCTGTCAGTAGTGCTATCTTTCAAATATCTGGGGAGCATTCTCTCTGAGGATAGCGGCATTGACAATGACATCCAGAGCCGCATTAAACAGGCGTCAGCTGCCTTTGGGAGACTTCAGCGTAGAGTCTTTCAGAACAGGAGCCTTCGTTCCTCCACAAAGGTCGCCGTATACCAAGCGGTCTGTGTCACCACCCTCCTTTATAGCTGTGAAGCTTGGGTAACCTACAGCCGTCACATCAAGTCCTTGGAGAGCTTCCACATAAGCTGCCTCCAGCGCATCCTGGGAATTACCTGGCATGAGCGGGTGCTTCACACTGAAATACTTGTAAAGACCAACTGCAGAAGTATTGAGGCCATGATCACCCAGCGCCAGCTGCAGTGGCTGGGGCACGTGATGAGGAAGCCCCCATGTTGGTTACCCCGCAGAGTGTTATACAGCCAGCTACATCATGGTCGACGTTCAGCTGGAAGGCTGAAGAAGCGCTATAAGGATCAGATGAAGAATGCTTTAAGGAAGTGCAAGATCAGACCCGAGAACCTGGAGGAGGTTGCTGCTGACTGTACCACTTGGTAACAGATGTGTAGGGACGGGGTTTGTATTCTGGAGATGGAAAGAACAACCAGAAGACAGCAGAAGAGAGCCAGGAGAAATGCAGCCATGGTTGCCACCACTACCATATATATATATGTCCCACCTGCAGCAGAGCTTGTGGCTCCAGGATAGGACTGTATAGTCATCAAAGATCTCACCGTTAAAGGAGTGGACGTCGTCATCGGATTTCGATGGACAACCGAAGAAGAAGAACTCTCTGTATACACATGACTGTGTGGCTAGGCATAGCTCAAACACCATCCACAAATTTGCTGATGAAACAACCATTGTTGATAGAACCTCAGATGATGACAAGAGGGCGTACAGGAGTGAGATATACCAACTAGTGGAATGGTGCCGCAGCAACAATCTGGCACTCAACGTCAGTAAGATGAAAGAGCTGATTGTGGACTTCAGGAAGGTTAAGACGAAGGAACACATACCAATCCACATAGAGGGATCAGAAGTGGAGAGAGTGAGCAGCTTCAAGTTCCTCAGTGTCAAGATCTCTGAGGATCTAACCTGGTACCAACATATTGATGTAGTTATAAAGAAGGCAAAAGAGTGACTATACTTTATTAGGAGTTTGGAGCGATTTGGCATGTCAACAAACACACTCAAAAACTTCTATAGTTGCACTGTGGAGAGCATTCTGACAGGCTGCATCACTGTCTGGTATGGTGGGGCTACTGCACAGGACCAAAAGAAGCTGCAGAGGGTTGTAAATCTAGTCAGCTCCATCCTGGGCACTAGCCTACAAAGTACCCAGGACATCTTTAGGGAACAGTGTCTCAGAAAGGCAGCGTCCATTATTAAAGACCTCCAGCACCCAGGGCATGCCCTTTTCTAACTGTTACCATCGAGCAGGAGATACAGAAGTCTGAAGGCACACACTCAGCGATTCAGGAACAGCTTCTTCCCCTCTGCCATCCGATTCCTTAAATGGACATTGAATCTTTGGACACTACCTCACTTTTTTTAATATACAGTATTTCTGTTTTTGCACATTTTAAAAAATCTATTTAATATACATAATTGAATTACTTGTTTATTTATTGTTATGTTTTATTATTATTTTCTCTCTCTGCTAGATTATGTATTGAACTGCTGCAAAGTTAACAAATTTCACGTCACATGCCAGTGATAACAAAGTTGATTCTGATCCTTCCCCTTCACCCACTTTCCCCAGTCCCCTTATATTTTCCCTGCTCCCCATCCCCAATCGCCTCATCCTAGCCCTCCACCTATTCCCCACTTTGCGCTGCCCCTCCACCAGCTCCCCATCCCCGCTCCCCTCATCCTTCCCCTCCATCCGGGTTCCCCACTCCTCTCATCCTTTCCCCAGGCCACTTGTCCTTTCCCCAGTCACCTATCCATTCCCTCCCCCTCCCCTCCTTTCCCTCGTCCCCTCAACCTGCTTTCCCTGCTCCCCTCATCCTTCCCCTCCACCTGCGTTCCCCACTCCTCTCATCCTTTCCCAGGCCACTCGTCCTTTCTCCAGTCTCCTAAACGTATCCCTCCCCCTCCTTTCCCCAGTCCCCTCATCCTGCTTTCCCCACTCCCCTCATCCTTCCTTTCTGCAGGCCACTCAGCCCCTCGTCCTTTCCCCAGTCCTCTCATCCTTTCTCCTCTCCCTCATCCTTCCTTTCCCCAATCCCCTCATCCTTCCCCTCAACCTGCTTTCCCCACTCCCCTCATTCTTTCTTTCCCCAGGCCGCTCAGCCCTTCGTCCTTTCCCCAGTCCCATTATTCTTCCTTTCCCAAGGCCACTCGGCCCCTCGTCCTCTCCCCTCATCCTTCCTTTCCCCAGGCCACTCGGCCTCTCGTCCTTTTCCCACTCCCCTCATCCTTCCTTTCCCCAGGCTGCTCAGCCCCTCGTCCTTTTCCCTCTCTCCTCAGCCTTCCTTTCCCCAGGCCGCTTGGCCCCTCGTCCTTACCCTCTCTCCTCAGCCTTCCTTTCCCCAGGCCGCTCGGCCCCTCGTCCTCTCCCCTCATCCTTCCTTTCCCCAGGCCACTCGGCCCCTCGTCCTTTTCCCACTCCCCTCATCCTTCCTTTCCCCAGGCCTCTCAACCCCTCGTCCTTTTCCCTCTCTCCTCAGCCTTCCTTTCCCCAGGCCGCTCGGCCCCTCGTCCTCTCCCCTCATCCTTTTTCCCCAGGCCGCTCGGCCCCTCGTCCTTTCCCTCTCCCCTCAGTCTTCCTTTCCCCAGGCCGCTCGGCCCCTCGACCTGACCCCGCTCCCTCCCCCTGCCGGTGGTTACTCACTGCGCATGTGCCCCTTCTTTGGCGCGATGGCGGTTGTGCGAGAGGCGGAGATTCGGGGCGGCGGCTCTGGCGTCTCGGTAACTGACCCCGACCCTTATCTATCGATCTCTTCTGTAACGTTATCACTTCCCAACTTTTCCTACACGACATCGACGACTGCATAGGTGCTGCTTCCTGTGGCGCTCGTCACTTCATCAACTTTGCCTCCAACTCCCACCCTGCCCCCAAATTCACCAGGTCCATTTCCAAACATTCCCTTCTTTCTCGATCTCTCTGTCTCTATCTATGGGCGTGTGCTCTGCTGTCAGGGTGAGACTTTCATGCCAAGCTTCCCTTTCTCCGCTATCAATGCTGCTGTCAGCTGTCTCTCTTCCATTTCGCGCACGTCTGCCCTCATCTCATTCTCCCACCACCCCACCAGGGATCGGGCTGCACTGGTCCAAACCTCACCTCCCGCCACCCACCAGGGATCGGTTCCACTGGTCCTCCCCTCCCACCTGGGATCGTCTCCACTGGTCCTCCCACCACCCCACCAGGGATGGGCTCCACTGGTCCTCCCACCACCCCCCAGGGATCATCTCCACTGGTCCTCCCACCACCCCACAGGGATCATCTCCACTGGTCCTCCCACCACCCCACCAGGGATCGGCTCCACTGGTCCTCCCCTCCCCTCCCACCAGGGATCATCTCCACTGGTCCTCCCCTCCCACCAGGGATCGGCTCCACTGGTCCTCCCACCACCCACCAGGGATCGGGCTCCACTGGTCCAAACCTCCCACCCCACAGGGATCATCTCCACTGGTCCTCACCTCACCGCCACCCCACCAGGGATCGGCTCCACTGGTCCTCCTGCCACCCCACCAGGGATCGGCTCCTCTGGTCCTCCCACCACCCCACAGGGATCATCTCCACTGGTCCTCCCCTCCCACCAAGGATTGGCTCCACTGGTCCTCCCACCCCACAGGGATCAGGCTCCACTGGTCCAAACCTCCCACCCCACCAGGGATTGGCTCTACTGGTCCTCCCACCCCACCAGGGATCGGGCTCCACTGGTCCTCTCCCCTCCCACCAGGGATCGGGCTCCACTGGTCCAAACCTCCCACCCCACCAGGGATTGGGCTCCACTGGTCCTCCCACCCCACCAGGGATCATCTCCACTGGTCCTCCCACCCACCAAGGATAGGGCTCCGCCAGTCCTCCCCTCCCACCCCACAGGGATCGGCTCCACTGGTCCTCTCACCACCCCACAGGGATCGTCTCCACTGGTCCTCTCACCACCCCACAGGGATCGTCTCCACTGGTCCTCCCACCACCCCACAGGGATCATCTCCACTGGTCCTCCCGCCACCCCACCAGGGATCGGGCTGCACTGGTCCTCCCCTCCCACCCCACCAGCCTCTGCGTCCACGTAATTCTCAGTAACTTCAGCCACCTGCAATGGGATCCCACCACCAAAGCCTCTTTCCTCCTCCACACCCTCCCTTTCTGTTTTCCACAGGGATCGCTCCCTACTCGACTCTCTTGTCCATTCATCCCTCCCCCTGATCTCCCAGTGGCTCTTATCCTTGCAAGTGGAGCAAGTACTACACCTGGCCCTACACCTCCTCCCTCAATATCATTCAGAGCCGCAAACAGGCCTTCCAGGTGAGGCGACACTTCACCTGTGAGCCTGTTGGGGTCATTTTCTGTGTCCGGTGCCCCCGGTGTGGTCTCCTGTATATCGGGAAGACCCGACATAGATTGGGAGACCGGTTCACCGAGCACTTACTCTCTGTCTGCCAGAAAACGCAGGATCTCCCAGCGGCCACCCACTTTAATTCCCCTTCCCATTCCCATTCTGAAATGTCAGTCCCTGGCCTCTACTGCTGCAATGAGGACGCGGTCCGGTTGGAAAAGCAACCCCAGATTTCTGTCCGGGCTGCTTCCAACCTGACAGCATGAACATCGATTTGTTGAACTTCAGGGGATTGTGGCCCCCTCTCGCTCACCATCCCCCATTCCCATTTCCTCTCTTACCTTATCTCCTTAATTGCCCATCACCTCCCTCTTTTTCTTTCATGGCCTTCTGTTCTCTCCTGTCAGATTCCCCCTTCCCCAGCCCTTTATCTCTTTCACCAATTGACTTCGCAGCTCCTTACTTCATCCCTTCTCCCCTCCCGGTTTCACATGTCATCTACTACCTTGCATTTCTTCCCCACCCACCCCCTGCCCCCCCCCCGCTCTTACTCTGATTTCTCAACAGTACTTCTCCAGTTCTGATGAATGGCCTCGGCCCAAAACGACAACTGTGCACTCTTTTCCGCAGATGCTACCTGGCCTGCAGATTTTCTCCAGCATTTTGTGTGTGCGATAGACAATAGGTGCAGGAGTAGGCCATTTGGCCTTTCAAGCCAGCACCGCCATTCACTGTGATCATGGCTGATCATACGCAATCAGTATCCAGTTCCTGCCTTATCCCCATAACCTTTGATTCCGCTATCTTTAAGAGCTCCATCTAATTCTTTCTTGAAAGCATCCAGAGAATTAGCCTCCACTGCCTTCTGAGGCAGAGCATTCCACAGATCCACAACTCTCTGGGTGAAAAAGTTGTTCCTCAACTCCGTTCTAAATGGCCTACCCCTCATTCTTAAACTGTGGCCTCTGGTGCTGGACTCACCCATCAGCAGGAACATGCTTCCTGCCTGCAGTGTGTCCAATCCCTTAATAATCTTACATGTTTCAATCAGGTCCCCTCTCATCCTTCTAAATTCCAGTGTATACAAGCCCAGTCGCTCCAATCTTTCAACATATGACAGTCCTGCCATCCCGGGAATTAACCTTGTGAACTTATGCTGCACTCCCTCAATAGCAAGAACGTTCTTCCTCAAATTTGGAGACCAAAACTGCACACAATACTCCAGGTGTGGTTTCACCAGGGCCCTGTACAGCTGCAGAATGACCTATTTGCTCCTATACTCAACTCCCCTTGTTATGAAGGCCAACATGCCATTAGCTTTCTTCACTGCCTGCTGTACCTGCATGCTTACTTTCAGTGACTGATGAACAAGGACACCTAGATCTCGTTGTACTTCACCTTTTCCTAACTTGACACCATTCAGATAGTAATCTGCCTTCCTGTTCTTGCCACCAAAGTGGATAACGTCACATTTATCCACATTAAACTGCATCTGCCCACTCACTCAACCTGTCCAAATCACCCTGCATTCTCATAACATCCTCCTCACATTTCACACTGCCACCCAGCTTTGTGTCATCTGCAAATTTGTTAATGTTACTTGTAATCCCTTCATCTAAATCATTAATGTATATTGTAAATAGCTGTGGCCCCAGCATCGAGCCTTGTACCCCACGAGTCACTGCCTGCCATTCTGAAAGGGACCCGTTAATCCCTACTCTTTGTTTCCTGTCTGCCAGCCAATTTTCTATCCATGGTAGTACCCTACCCCCAATACCATGTGCTCCAATTTTGCCCACTAATCTATGTGGGACCTTATCAAAGGCTTTCTGAAAGTCCAGGTACACTACATCCACTGGCTCTCCCGTGTCCATTTTCATAGGTACATCCTCAAAAAATTCCAGAAGATTAGTCAAGCATGATTTCCCCTTCGTAAATCCATGCTGACTCGGACCAATCCTGTTACTGCTGTCCAAATGTGCCACTATTTCATCTTTTATAATTGACACCAGCATCTTCCCCACCACTGATGTCAGACTAACTGGTCTATAATTTCCTGTTTTCTCTCTTCCTCCTTTCTTAAAAAGTGGGATAACATTAACTACCCTCCAATCCACAGGAACTGATCCTGAATCTATAGAACATTGGAAAATAATTACGAATGCATCCATGATTTCTAGAGCCACCTCCTTAAGTACCGTGGGATGCAGACCATCAGGCCCGGGGGATTTATCAGCCTTCAGTCTCTTCAGTCTATCCAACACCAGTTTCTGCCGAATGTGAATTTCCTTCAGTTCCTCTGTTACCCTAGCTCCTCTGGCCATTAATACATCTGGGAGATTGTTTGTGTCTTCCCTAGTGAAGACAGACAGATCCAAAGTACCTGTTCAACTCGTCTGCCATTTCTTTGTTCCCCTTAATAAGTTCACCCGTTTCTGTCTTCAAGGGCCCGACTTTGGTCTTAACTAATTTTTTCCTCTTCATGTACCTAAAGAAGCTTTTACTATCCTCCTTTACATTCTTGGCTAGCTTACCTTCGTATCTCATCTTTTCTCCCTGTATTGCCTTTTTAGTTATCTTCTGTTGCTCTTTAAAAATTTCCCAGTCCTCCGGCTTCTCGCTCATCTTTGCTATTTATTTTTATACTGTCCTTGACTTCCCTTGTCAGCCACGGTCACCCCTTACTCCCCTTAGAATCTTTCTTCCCCTTTGGAATGAACTGATCCTGCACCTTCTGTATTATTCCCAGAAATATCTGCCATTGTTGTTCCACTGTCATCCCTGCTAGGGTATCTTTCCAGTCAACTTTGGCCAGCTCCTCCCTCATAGCACCATAGTTCCCTTTATTCAACTGTAATACTGACACTTCCGAGTTTCCCTTCTCCCTCTCAGATTGTAGATTAAAACTTATCATATAATGGTCACTACCTCCTAATGGCTCCTTTCCCTCGAGTTCCCTTATCAAATCTGGTTCATTACACAACACTAAATCCAGAATTGCCTTCTCTATGGTAGGCTCCAGTACAAGCTGCTCGAAGAATCCATCTCGGAGGCACTCCACAAACTCCCTTTCTTGGGGTCCAGCACCAACCTGATTTTCCCAGTCTACCTGCATGTTGAAATCCCCCATAACAACTGTAGCATTACCTTTGCGACATGCCAATTTTAACTCTTGATTCAACTTGCACCCTATATCCAGGCTACTGTTTGGGGGCCTGCAGATAACTCCCATCAGGGTCTTTTAGCCCTTACAGTTTCTCAGTTCTATCCATACTGACTCTACATCTCCTGATTCTGTGTCACCCCTCGCAAGGGACTGAATTTCATTCCTCACCAACAGAGCCACCCCACCCCCTCTGCCCACCTGTCTGTCCTTTCGATGGGACGTATCCCCTTGAATATTCATTTCCTAGCCCTGGTCCTCTTGCAGCCATGTCTCTGTTATTCCTACAACATCATACTTGCCAACTTCCAACTGAGCCTCAAGCTCATCCACTTTATTTCTTATACTTCGTGCACTCATATAGAATACTCTTAATCCTTTACTCCCTTCACCTTTCACATCGATTCCTATTGCACTTGGCCGATCCCTTCCTGAGCTTTCTGCCCCGTTAATTCTGTTGTCTTTCTTAACTTTTCTTATTCTCTCTTTCTTTTTAACTCCATCCTTATATTTCCAGTTCGTCTCTTCCCCCCACTACTTAGTTTAAACACACCCGTTGACCCTGATGCTCAGTAACCGAGCCCGACCCACGTCAGATGTTTGGTAACTGATCCTCCGATCCTCACCGTGAGATCAGTAACTGACCCTCCGATCCCCGATCCTCACTGTGAGATCGGTAACTGACCCTCCGATCCCCGATCCTCACCGTGAACTCGGTAACTGTTCCTCCGATCCCCAATCCTCACAGTGAGATCGGTAACTGACACTCCGATCCCTGATCCTCACCGTGAGCTCAGTAACTGACCCTCTGATCCCCGATCCTCACCGTGAGATCGGTAACTGACCCTCCGGTCCCCGATCCTCACCGTGAACTCGGTAACTGTTCCTCCGATCCCCGATCCTCACAGTGAGATCGGTAACTGACCCTCCGATCCCCGATCCTCACTGTGAGCTCAGTAACTGACCCTCCGATCACCGATCCTCACCGTGAGCTCAGTAACTGACCCTCCGATCCCCGATCCTCACAGTGAGATCGGTAACTGACCCTCCGATCCCCGATCCTCACCGTGAACTCGGTAACTGTTCCTCCGATCCCCAATCCTCACAGTGAGATCGGTAACTGACCCTCCGATCCCCGATCCTTACCGTGAGCTCAGTAACTGACCCTCCAATCCCCGATCCTCACTGTGAGCTCAGTAACTGACCCTCCGATCCCCGATCCTCACAGTGAGATCGGTAACTGACCCTCCGATCCCCGATCCTCACCGTGAGCTCAGTAACTGACCCTCCGATCCCCGATCCTCACAGTGAGATCGGTAACTGACCCTCCGATCCCCGATCCCCACAGAGAGATCAGTAACTGACCCTCCGATCCCCGATCCTCACCATGATCTCCGTTACCAACCCCCCCACCGATCCTCACTGTGATCTGTTACTGACCCCCGATCCTCACCCTGAGATCAGTAACTGACCCTCTGATCCCCGATTCTCCCCGTGAACTCAGTAACTGACACTCTGATCCTCACCCTGAGATCAGTAACTGACCCTCTGATCCTCCAATCCTCACCGTGAGATCAGTAACTGACCCTCCGATCCCCGATCCTCACAGTGAGCTCAGTAACTGACCCTCCAATCCCCGATCCTCACCGTGAACTCGGTAACTGTTCCTCCGATCCCCGATCCTCACAGTGAGATCGGTAACTGACCCTCCGATCCCCGATCCTCACTGTGAGCTCAGTAACTGACCCTCCAATCACCGATCCTCACCGTGAGCTCAGTAACTGACCCTCCGATTCCCGATCCTCACCGTGAGCTCAGTAACTGACCCTCCAATCCCCGATCCTCACTGTGAGCTCAGTAACTGACCCTCCGATCCCCGATCCTCACAGTGAGATCGGTAACTGACCCTCCGATCCCCGATCCTCACCGTGAGCTCAGTAACTGACCCTCCGATCCCCGATCCTCACAGTGAGATCGGTAACTGACCCTCCGATCCCCGATCCCCACAGAGAGATCAGTAACTGACCCTCCGATCCCCGATCCTCACCGTGATCTCCGTTACCAACCCCCCCACCGATCCTCACTGTGATCTCTGTTACTGACCCCTGATCCTCACCGTGAGTTCGGAACCTCTGTCCCTCACTGTGACCTTGGTCATTTACCCCCGACCCTCACCATGAGCTCGTTAACTGACCCTGGACCATGATCTACTTGTTATTGATAGATTATCTACTGATCTCTTTTATAATGGTGTCGCTCTCCAACTTCTCCTGTGCTACATCAACCGACTGCATTGGTGCTGGTCTTGCACACATGTGGAGCTCGTCGATTTCATCAACTTTGCCTTTAACTTCCGCCCTGCCCTCAAACTTACCTGGTCCATATAGAACATAGAAATCTACAGCACATTGCAGGCCCTGCAGCCCACAACATTGTGCCGACCATGTAACCTACTCTAGAAGCTGCCTAGTATTTCCCTACTGCATAGCCCTCTATTTTTCTAAGCTCTGTGTACCTATCCAGAAGTCTCTTAAAAGACCCTATTGTATCCGCCTCCACCACCATGGCTGTCATTGCATTCCACGCACTCACCACTCTGTGTGAAAAACTTACTCCTGACATCCCCTCTCAAGCACCTTAAAACTATGTCCCCTGGTGTTAGCCATTTCAACCCTGGGAAAAAGCCTCTGACTATCCACATGATCAATGCCTCTCTTCATAAGATGAAGAGAGATCTTAATACACTTCTATCAAGTCACCTTTCATCCTCCATCACTCTAAGGAAAAAGGCCAAGTTCACTCAACCTATTCTCATAAGGCATGCTCTCCAAACCAGGCAACATCCTTGTAAACCTCCTTTGCATTCTCTATAGTATCCACATAGTAGTGACGTGACCAGAACTGAACACAGTACTCCAAGTGGGGTTTAACTAAGGTCTTGTATAGCTCCAACATCACCTCACGGCTCTTGAACTCAATCCCATGGTTGATGAATGCCAACACTGCAAATGCCTTCTTAACAATACTGTCAACCTGCGCGGCCTTTCTTCAGTGAATTACCACACCCAAACAAGAGTAATACACAAGTGGTACTCGCAAAGGTACTCCTCTCACTAGAGAACCTGTGGATTAACTACATGACAGTCACACCTTTGTATTCGAATGGAACTCAAATTCACCCTTACGGGCTACTTAGGAGAGAGTCCAAACAGTGACCTCTTCATCACTAGCCTTCTTCTGCTTCAAGCCTTCCTCTCCCCTCTGCAAACTTCTTCTAATTGTAGTACTTGTGAGAGTTGTTTATCAATACTCTGGATTGATTTCAACTCACCCTTTTCCAGGCTACTGAAAGTTCAAACTGGCGACCGACTCATCGGTGTCTTCCATTGACCAAATCCATCTTGACTCTGAGCAAACAACAGGAATCCTGCAGATGCTGGAAATTCAAGCAACACACATCAAAGTTGCTGGTGAACGCAGCAGGCCAGGCAGCATCTCTAGGAAGAGGTACAGTCGACGTTTCAGGCTGAGGCGCTTCGTCAGGACTGTACCTCTTCCTAGAGATGCTGCCTGGCCTGCTGCGTTCACCAGCAACTTTGACTCTGAGCATGTGTTTCTCTGTGTCTGTGACTGTCCTTGTAAAAAGTAAACAAACTGCAGAGAAACCATAACATCAGCTAGTCACCATAGCAACCAAGCAATTCTGCAGACAGTAGAAATTCACACAGAGCCCAAAAGTCAGTCTCAGTTCATTCTCTCTCTCCCTCTCTCCCTCTCTCCCTCCCTCCCTCCCTCCTTAAAGTGACAGTCCACAGAAAATATGAACCCTAGGGGTATATAACACTATTGAGTCCCCTATCACTACCACTCCCCACTCCTCCCTCTTTTCCTTCTGCACCATGGATCTATGCTTTGTGCCAGTAACCTGGTCTCCTTGGCATTCCCCTGGGAGGTCATCCCCCACAACAGTATCCAAAACGGTGTACTTATTATCGAGGGGAATAGTCACAGGGGTGCTCTGCACTAACTGTCTCTTCACATTTCCATTTCACCTGACAGTCACCCAGCTACTCATCTCCTGCAACTCCGGGGTAACTGGGTCTCCCAGGACTCCAATATCCAGCGTGAAGAACACACAACGGCCATTTACTACACTAAGTACAGCAAGAGAAATAAAATGGACGATCTTGAAATTCATCTACAGATTGACAAATATGACGGTGTGGCCATTTCTGAAACATGGCTAAAGGATGGCTGTCATTGGGAGCTGAACGTCCAAGGACATACGGTGTATCAGAAAGATAGGTTAGTAGGCAGAGGGGGTGGTGCGGCTCCGTGTATAAGAAATAATATTAAATCATTGGAAAGGGTTGACATAGGATCAGAAGGTGTAGAGTCTCTATGGATTGAGTTAAGAAATGGCAAGGGTAAAAGGACCCTAATGGCAGTTGTATACAGGCATCCGAACAGCAGCCAGGATGTGGATTACAAATTACAACAGGAGATAGAAAAGGCGTGTCAGTAAGGCAATGTCATGATATTGGGGATTTTAACATGAAAGTGGATTGGGAAAACCAGGTCAGTACTGGACCTCAAGAGAGAGAATTTGGAGAATGTCTAAGAGATGGCTTTTTAGAACAGCTTGTTGTTGAGCCCACTAGGGGATTGGCTGTGTTGGAGTGGGTGCTGTGCAATGATCCGGAGGTGATAAAAGGGTTTAAGATTAAGGAATCCTCAGGGAACAGTGATCACAATATGATCGAGTTCACTTTGAAATTTGAGAAGGAGAAACTAAATTCCAATGTGTCGGTATTTCAGTGGAATAAAGGAAGTTACAATGGCATGAGAGGGGAACTGGTTGAAGTTGACTGGAAAGGGACATTTGCAGGAGGGACAGCAGAGCAGCAATGGCTGGAGTTTCTGCAAAAAATGAGGGAAGTGCAAGATAGATAGATTCGATTAGATTATGAAGACACGCAGTCCTCTTTTATTGTCATTTAGTAATGCATGCATTAAGAAATGATACAATATTTCCTCTGGTGTGATATCACAAAACACAGGACAGACCAAGACTGAAAAAACTAACAAAACCACATAATTATAACATACAGTTACAATAGTGCAACAATACCATAACTTGATGAAGAACAGTCCATGAATGAGCACAGTAAAAAGTTCAAAGTCTCTCAAATGTCCCTCATCTCACGCAGACAGGAGAAGGAAGAAAAATTCTCCCTGCCATGCCCGACCACAGTCCAACTCTGAGTCGTCCGAAAAAACTCCGAGCCTCCGATCAGCTCTCCGACACTGAGTACCGAGCACCATCTCTATCCAAACGATTCGACTTCAATCTCGGTCACCAACAGCAGGCAAAGCCAGGGATTTTGAGGCCTTCCCTCGGAAGATTTCTTGATCGTGCAGTAACAACAGCAACGAACTTGCGTTTCAAAAATTTCTCCAGATGTTCCTTTGTGCTTTCATGTCTGTCTCCATCAAATCAGAATTGTCCACGGCCCCTATTTAATAGATAGGATATCATTTTCACTGGAGGGCTGTGCACACATGGCGCGCTGCTCTCTCTCCTCCCGCCACATAGGAAGAAATTTTCAAATGGAAGAAGGACATTACCGTGGCTGACAAGTGAAGTCAGAGCCAAAGTAAAAGCAAAAGAGAGGGCATACAAGGGAACCAGAGCTAATGGGAAGATAGAGGATTGGGGAGCTTTTAAAAAACCTGCAGAAGGAAAATAAGAAGGTCATTCGGAAGGAAAAGATGAATTATGAGAGGAAGCTGGCGACTAATATCAAAGATACTAAAAGCCTTTTTAAGTATATAAAGGATAAAAGGGAGTTGGGGGTAGATATAGGACCAATAGAAGATGATGCTGGAGATACAGTAATGAGAGATGGCAGAGGAACTGAATGTGTATTTTGTATCAGTCTTCACAGTTGAAGATATCTGCAGTATACCGGACATTTAAGAGTGTCAAGGAAGTGAGGTTTGTATCGTGAAAATTACGACTGAGGAGGTGCTCAGGAAGCTTAATGGTCTGAGGCTGGATAAATCTCCTGGACCTGATGGAATGCACCCTTGGGTTCTGAAGGAAGTAGCCGGAGAGATTGCAGAGGCATTAACGATGATCTTTAAAGAATCAATAGATCCTGGCATTGTACTGGATGACTGGAAAATTGTAAATGTTACTCCGCTATTTAAGAAGGGTGGTAGGCAGCAGAAAGGAATCTATAGACCTGTTAGCCTGACATCAGTGGTTGGGAAGTTGTTGAAATCGATTGTTAAGGATGAGATTACGGCATACCTGGAGGCACGTGACAAGATAAGCTAAAATCAGCATGGTTTCCTGAAAGAAAAATCCTGCCTGACTAACCTACTGCAACTCTTTGAGGAAATTACAAGCAGGGTAGACTATGGAGATGCAGTAAACGTGGTGTACTTGGATTTTCAGAAGGCCTTTGACAAGGTGTCGCACATGTGATATGAGCCCATGGAATTACAGAGAAGTTACTAGCATGGGTGGAGCATTGGCTGGTTGGCAGAAAACAGATAGTAGGAATAAAAGGATCCTATTCTGGCTTGCTGCTGGTTACCAGTGGAGTTCCACAGGGGTCAGTGTTGGGACTGCTGCTTTTTACGATGTATGTCAATGATTTAGACAATGGTATTAATAGATTTGTGGCTAAATTTGCCAGTGATACAAAGATAGGTGGAGGAGCAGGTAGTGTTGAGGAAACAGAGAGTCTGCAGAGAGACTTAGATAGTTTAGGGGAACGGGCAAAGAAGTGGCAAATGAAATACAATGTTGGAAAGTGTATGGTCATGCACTTTGGTGGAAGAAATAAACAGGCAGACTATTATTTAGGTGGGGAGAGAATTCAAAATGCAGATATGCAAAGGGACTTTGGAGTCCTTGTGCAGGATGCTCTAAAGGTTAACCTCCAGGCTGAGTCAGTGGTGAAGAAGGCAAATGCAATGTTGGCGCTCATTTCTAGAGGTATAGAATATGAGAGCAGGGATGTGACGTTGAGGCTCTATAAGGCACTCGTGAGACCACACGGAGTATTGTGTGCAGTTTTGGGCTCCTTATTTTAGAAAGGACATATTGACATTGGAGAAGGTTTAGGGAAGAATCACAAGAATTATTCCAGGAATGAAAGGGTTACCATATGAGGAACATCTGGCAGCTCTTGGGCTGTATTCCCTGGAGTTCAGGAGAATGAGGGGGGATCTCATAGAAACATTCCGAATGTTAAAAGGCCTGAACAAATTGGGAGGCTTGTTTGAGCTGAAGCCTGACATTCCTACTCTCACCACTGGCCTGCTCCCAACCATGGCCACCCCATTTGTCCCTTCTGTACTTTTAAACAAGTGTCTTGAGAAATCTTGTTGCTATGGCATGCACCTGCCACTGATTGGACCGTCAGAACCCCTGCCATTTCTGTTTAATAAAAATGGCGTTGTAAATCTCCTTTTAAGTTCTTCCTCTCCCATTAAACTAGTAGTTGCCATTCCTACACCTGGAAAAAGACCACATCCTGTCTATGACATCATTTTATAAGCTGCCATTGGTGAGGAGACTCCCAATCTGGCCTCCTCTACATTGGCGAAGCCTGTTGTAAATTGGGGGACCACTTCATGAGCACCTCCGCTCCATCCACCAGAAGCAGAACTTCTTGGTGGCCAAACATTTTAATTCCGATTTCCATTTCCATTCTGACATGTCCATGGCATTCTCTTGTGCTACGATGAAGCTACCCTCTAATAGCCTCTAACCTGATGGCATGAATATCAATTTCTCCTTCCAGTAAAGTCAAGTCAAGTCACTTTTATTGTCATTTCAACCATAACTGCTGGTACAGTACACAGTAAAAACAAAACAATGATTCTCCAGGACCATGGTGCTACATGAAACAACACAAAACTACATTAGACTTCAGGCCTACACGGGACTACATAAAGTGCACAAAACAGTGCAAGACAGTACAATAATTAATAATCAAGACAATAGGCACAGTAAAGGACAAATTACAATATAATAATAAATGATGTAAATGTAAACAATGTTTTAGCAGGAATTGAGAAAGAAATGAGCAAAAATTGCAAAGGGAGTGGAGTGGTGTTCAGTTGACTGTGTGTGAGTATGTGTGTCTATTCCCCACACTGGCCTCTTCCATCTTCTCATCTGCCTATCACGATCCCCGGGTACCCTCCTCCTTCCCTTTCTGCTATGATCCACTCTCCACTCCTATCAGATTTCTTTCTCTCCATCTCTTTACCTTTCCCACCCACCTGGTTTCACCCATCTCATTCTAGCTAGTCTCCTCCTCCTCTTCCCACATTTTTATTCTGGCATCTTCCCCCTTCCTTTCCAGTCCTGAAGAAGAGTCTCAACCCGAAACATTAACTGTTTATTCATTTCCGTAGACACTGCCTGACCTGCTGTTCCTCCAGCATTTTGTGAGTTTTGCTTCTGTTAGTGAAGATGTTTCAGGTTTTCAGTGTTTGCTTTCAATATCCTCAAATTCTTTTTCCTGTCTACCTGACACTTTCTTATGCTGAGTCACACTGCAGTAGAGTCCCTCTCATGACAAGGTGTGAGATATGTTCTCAGCTTGAGCACTGCGAAGACGGGGAGGAATTAGGGTCTTCACATTTATTCCAGTTCCTTTAGCCTGTTGTGGTTTATAATTAAATATTTTCATTCACACCTGCATTCATGGATATAACACTGAGCTCCCTACCTCTAAGGATGTGTTTCAGAAACCTGTGGGCAAAGAAGAGTTTGTTAAAGTTCGAAAGAGAGACCTGGAGAGACTAACGACTGAGACAATGCAAATCAAGGACTTCCTGCCCAAGATACTGAATGGAGAATTCCTAGAATGCTTCCATCAGCTGGAAATTGCTGAAAAAAGTGAGTGTTTGTGTGGCATCTTAGTGCAAAGTTCAAAGTAAATTTATTATCAAAATAGTGTCATTGGAGAGAGTCCAGAGGAGTTTCACAGGGATAATTCCAGGAATGAAAGGGTTAACATATGAGGAGCATTTGGCAGCTTTGGCCTGTATTCACTGGAATTTAGAAGAATGCAGGGCGATCTCATTGAAACCTACCAAATGTTGAAAGGGCTCTGAGGTAGATGTGGAGAGGATGTTTCCTCTGGTAGGGTATACAGAACTAGAGGGGTGACCTTTTAGGACAGAGGTAAGTAGGAATTTTTTTTAGCCAGAGAGTAGTGAATCTGTGGAATGCTGCTCTGCCACAGACTGAAGTGGAAGCCAAGTCCATGGGTATATTCAAGTCCTGATCGGTCAGGCCATCAAAGGACATGGTGAGAAGGCAGATGTATGGGGTTGAGTGGCCATGATGGAATGGCGGAGCAGGCTCTGTGAGCTGAATGGCCTCATTCTGCTCCTATGTCTTCTGTACTACCCTGAGATTCACTCTCTTCAGAATCAGGTCTCATATCACCAGCATATGTCATGAAATGTGTTAACTTTACAACAGCAGTACAATGCAATACATGATAAATATAGTAAAAACTGAATTACAGTATGAATAAGCAACACACACAAAATGCTGGAGGAACTCAGCAGGCCAGGCAGCATCTATGGAGAAAAGTACAGTCGACGTTTCGGGCCGAGACCCTTCAGCAGTCAGAATAAATATGTATATTAAATAGTTAAATTCAGATAGGTAGTGTAAAACAGAAATTTAAAAAAACAAGTAGTGAGGTGGTGTACGTGGATTCAATGTCCATCTAGAAATTGGATGGCAGAGGGGAAGAAGCTGTTCCTGAATCATGAAGTGAGTGCCTTCAGGCTACTTTACCTCCTTCGTCATAACAATGAAAAGAGGGCATGTTCTGGGTGATGCGGTTCCTTGATAATGGAATTCACTTTTCTGAGGCACCGTGCCTTGAAGATGCCCTGGATACTTTGGAGGCTAGTGCCCATGATGACGTTCACTAATTTTACAACTCTCTACAGCTTACTTTGATCCTGTGCAGTAGCCCCTCCCTCCCAGACCAGACAGTGATGCAGCCTGTTAGAATGCTGTCCATCGTACATTTGTAGAAGTTTTTGAGTGTTTTAGATGACAAACCAAATCTCCTCAAGCTCCTGACTCCTCAAAAGCCGCTGTCTTGCCTCTTTTATAGCTGCATCAATACATTGGAACCGGGTTAGATCCTCAGAAATATTGACACCTTGGAACTTGAAACTGCTCACTCACTCAACTTCTGATCCCTCTATGAAGATTGGTTTGTGTTCCCTCATCTTACCCTTTCTGAAGTCCATAATCAGCTCTTTGATTTTACTGACGTTTGGTGCAAAGTGTTGCTGCGACACCACTGAACTAGCTGATATATCTTGCAGGCATTTATAAAGTTCCTATGTACTATTCTTAGATTCATTCTCTTGCAGCCATTCATAAAGTCCCTATGTACTACCCTGAAATTTATTCTCTTGCAGGCACTTACAACATAGGAAATACAATAGAATTTTACAAAAATTAATCAAAAACAAAGACTGACAAACAGCCAATGTGCAAAAGGAGACCAGCTGTGCAAATAAAAAATAATACTGAGAATATGAGTTGTAAAGAGTCCTTGAAAATGAGTCTATAGGTTATTGAATCAGTTCAGAGTAGTGGTGAGTGAAGTTATCCATACTGGTTCAGGAGCCTGATGGTTAAAGGGTAGTAACTTTTCTTGAACCTGCTGCTGTGGGACTTAAGGCTCCTGTATGTCCTGTCTGATGGTAGAAGCGAGAAGAGAGCATGTCCTAAATGGTGTGTGTCTTTGATTATGGATATTGCTTTCTTGTGCTCCTTGTAAATGTGCTCAATGGCGGAGAAGGCTTTACCTATGGTGAACTGGGCTGTGATCACCATTTTCTGTAGCCTTTACCATTCCTGGGCAATGGTGTTTCCATACCAGGCTGTGATACAACCGCACTTCTACACACTCAGTTCTCAGTGAAATGCTTGACCTTGATGAGTTGTTATTTATTAATGAACCAAGATTGTCATGAATTCATGTTAAGGATTAGAAAACAGGACAGTACAGATCCTTTTAATCTTTTCCGAGATCAATCTTTCTGTGACTAATCCCTTGTTCTAGATATCCCCTTCAAGGAAACAGCTTCCTCATCCATTCTGTCATGCCCACTCAGAATTTTGATTAGATCCCTTTTCATTCTTAAACTTTTAATGAACACAAACCTAGGTGACTTAATGTAGCCTCATGTTGCAATTTTGCCATCCCAGAAATTAGACTGATGAACTTTTGCTGCATTCCCTCAATGGCAGGTAAATTCTGTCTTAGATAAGAGCACCAAAGCTGCAGTTATGGTCTCACAAAACCCTGTTGAGCAAGATATTATTTCTCCTGGACACAGATCTTCTTGTTGTGAAGGCTATAACCTCAATAGGTTCAATACGTACATTTAATATCAGAGAAGGAGAAGTGTATACAATATACATCCTGAAATTCTTTTTCTTTACAAACATCCACGAAAACAGAGGGGTGCCCCAAAGAATGAATGACAGTTAAACGTTAGAACCCCAAAGCACCCCCCAGCTCCTCCCTCCCACGTACAAGCAGCAGCAAGACAATAACCACCTTCTCCCTCACCCGCTAAAAAGTATCGGCGCCCTCCACCGAGCACTCAAGCGTGCAGCAAAGCATCAGTAAAGACACTTGAACTTCCCACCCCTGCCTTGAAGCCATGTTCTCTTGTATGGAGCAGTGGTGCCCTGGGGAAGAGGCACTGGTTGTCCACTCTATCCATTCCTCTTAATATCTTGTATACCTCTATCATGTCTCCTCTCATCCTCCTCCTCTCCAAAGAGTGAAGCCCTAGCTTCCTTAATCTCTGATCATAATGCATACTCTCTAAACCAGGCAGCATCCTGGTAAATCTCCTCTGTACCCTTTTCAATGCTCCCACATCCTTCCTATAGTGAGGCGACCAGAACTGGACACAGTACTCCAAGTGTGGCCTAACCAGAGTTTTATAGAGCTTTCCCTCCCCCGCCTCTTTGCTTTCCGCAAGGATCGCTCCCTACGCGACTCTCTTGTCCATTCGTCCCCCCCATCCCTCCCCGCTGATCTCCCTCCTGGCACTTATCCTTGTAAGCGGAACAAGTGCTACACATGCCCTTACATTTCTTCCCTTACCACCATTCAGGCCCCAGACAGTCCTTCCAGGTGAGGCAACACTTCACCTGTGAGTCGGCTGGGGTGATATACTGCGTCCGGTGCTCCCGATGTGGCCTTCTGTATATTGGCGAGGCCTGACGCAGAGTGGGAGATCGTTTTGCTGAACACCTACACTCTGTCCGCCAGAGAAAGCAGGATCTCCCAGTGGCCACACATTTTAATTCCACATCCCATTCCCATTCTGACATGTCTATCCATGGCCACCTCTACTGTAAAGATGAAGCCACACTCAGGTTGGAGGAACAACACCTTATATTCCGTCTGGGTAGCCTCCAACCTGATGGCATGAACATTGACTTCTCTAACTTCCACTAATGCCCCACCTCCCCCTC
This sequence comes from Mobula birostris, assembly GCF_030028105.1. NCBI lineage: Eukaryota > Metazoa > Chordata > Chondrichthyes > Myliobatiformes > Myliobatidae > Mobula > Mobula birostris. The sequence continues at coordinate 1,481,009 of NC_092375.1, read as the reverse complement.
ATACCCCATCCGTTATTTATATACACACATTCTTCCTCTCTCTCTCTCTCTCTCTCTCCTTTTTCTCCCTCTGTCCCTCTGACTATACCCCTCGCCCATCCTCTGGTTTTTCCCCCCCTCCCCCTTTTCCTTCTCCCTGAGCCTCCTGTCCCATGATCCTCTCATACCTCTTTTGCCAATCACCTGTCCAGCTCTTGGCTCCATCCCTCCCCCTCCTGTCTTCTCCTATCATTTTGGATCTCCCCCTCCCCCTCCCACTTTTAAATCTGTTACTAGCTCTTTCTTCAGTTAGTCCTGACGAAGGGTCTCGGCCTGAAACATCGACTGTACCTCTTCCTAGAGATGCTGCCTGGCCTGCTGCATTCACCAGCAACTTTGATGTGTGTTGCTTTTATAGAGCTGCATCATTACCTCACGACCCTTAAACTCTATCCCTCAACTTATGAAAACTAACACCCCATAAGCTTTCTTAACTACCCTATCTACCTGTGAGGCAACTTTCAGGGATCTGTGGACATGTACCTCCAGATCCCTCTGCTCCTCCACACTACCAAGTATCCTGCCATTTACTTTGTACTCTGCCTTGGAATTTGTCCTTCCAAAGTGTACCACTTCACACTTCTTCGGGTTGAACTCCATCTGCCACTTCTCAGCCCACTTCTGCATCCTATCAATGTCTTTCTGCAATCTTTGGCAATCCTGTACACTATCTACAACACCACCAACCTTTGTGTCATCTGCAGACTTGTCAACCCACCCTTCTACCCCCACATCCAGGTCATTAATAAAAATCACGAAAAGTAGAGGTCCCAGAACAGATCCTTGTGGGACACCACTAATCACAACCCTCCAATCCAAATGTACTCCCTCCACCATGACCCTCTGCTTTCTGCAGGCAAGCCAATTCTGAATCCACCTGGCCAAACTTCCCTGGATCCCATGCCTTCTGACTTTCTGAATAAGCCTACCGTGTGGAACTTTGTCAAATTCCTTACTGAAATCCATGCAGATCACATCCACTGCACTACCCTCATCTATATGCCTGGTCATCTCCTCAAAGAACTCCATCAGGCTTGTTAGACATGATCTGCCCTTCACAAAGCCATGCTGACTGTTCCTGATCAGACCATGATTCTCCAAATGCCCATAGATCCTATCTCTAAGAATCTTTTCCAACAGCTTTCCCACCACAGATGTAAGGCTCACTGGTCTATAATTACTCTACTACCTTTTTTGAACAAGGGGTCAACATTCACCCTCCTCCAATCCTCTGGTACCATTCCCGTGGACAACGACATAAAGATCCTAGCCAGAGGCTCAGCAATCTCTTCCCTCGCCTCGTGAAGCAGCCTGGGGAATATTCCGTCAGGCCCCAGGGACTTATCTGTCCTAATGTATTTTAACAACTCCAACACCTCCTCTCCCTTAATATCAACATGCTCCAGAACATCAACCTCACTCATATTGTCCTCACCATCATCAAGTTCCCTCTCATTAGTGAATACCGAAGAGAAGTATTCATTGAGGACCTCGCTCACTTCCGCAGCCTCCAGGCACATCTTCCCACCTTTATCTCTAATCAGTCCTTCCTTCACTCCTGTCATCCTTTTGTTCTTCACATAATTGAAGAATGCCTTGGGGTTTTCCTTTACCCTACTCGCCAAGGTCTTCTCATTCCCCCTTTTTGCTCTCCTCAGCTCCTTCTTATGCTCCTTTCTTGCTACCCTATATTCCTCAATAGACTCATCTGACGCTTCCTAAACCTCATGTATGCTGCCTTCTTCCACCTGACTAGATTCTCCACCTCACTTGTCATCCATGGTTCCTTCACCCAACCATTCTTTATCTTCCTCACCGGGACAAATTTATCCCTAACATCCTGCAAGAGATCCCTAAACATCGACCATATGTCCATAGTACATTTCCCTGCAAAAGCATCATCCCAATTCACACCCGCAAGTTCTAGCCTTATAGCCTCATAATTTGCCCTTCCCCAGTTAAAAATTATCCTGTCCTCTCTGATTCAATCCTTTTCCATGATAATGCTAAAGGCCAGGAAGCGGTGGTCACTGTCCCCCAGATGCTTACCCACTGAGAGATCTGTGACCTGACCCAGTTCATTACCTAATACTAGATCTAGTATTCATTACCAAGTTATTAGTGTTTATGACAAACAGCATGGTTGCCAGAACCAATCACTGTGTACACTGCACTGGTCACACACAGGCTTCCAATCACCAGCTCTCCTCTGCCTCCCCTCACCAAACCAATTTTGGACCCAGTTTCCCACCTCACTAAGACTTCCTGAAATCCATGTAGACTATATTAACCACACTGCCCTCCAGTATATTTTGTTAACTGTTGAAAAATACAAACAAGTTGGTCAGACAGATCTTCCTCCCCCCTCCCCCCTCCCCCCCCCCCCCCCCAAGCCCATCAAAGCTATTGTGACCATCTTTGATTTATCTATGGCTTTCCAAGCAGTGATTAATCCTCTCCTTTGAAATTACATCCTTACCGCTGACTTTGGGCTGAGAGGTACAGCAGATTCCAGTTAATTGAGCCATTGGTTAATTGGGGCAGCTGGTTATTTGGGACAACTCTTAGAGAACAAAACTAATCAAGAAAATAGCTGGGATTCCCTATGTTTGTTTTGGACATTATGCCACTTCACTAAGACAGGAGACAGTTGCCAAGAAGTTTCTAACTAGCATCAGTCACATGAATTTGTCTGGCCGTTAGACAATTGCACCTTGCTTAGAGCGAACAGTCTTGTCCCCACTGCAGTTTTTGAATGAACTCATGAAGGTCTCTGTCAGAACTGTGGAGCCATACAGAATGGAAGCAGGACATTCAGCCCATCTTGTGTCATAGGAATTAATCCCACCTAACGATATCTGGCCCATAGCCTCCCATGCCCTTGTGTCATCAGAATTAATCCGATCTGACGATATCTGGCCCACAGTCTCCCATGCCCCTATGTCATCAGAATTAATCCTATCTGACAGCTCCTGGCCTGTAGTCTCCCATGCCCTTGTGTTATCTAAATTAATCCTGTCTACCGGCTCCTGGCCCATAGTCTCCAAAAGCTCATTAAGTGTGTACCTTTGGGTATGAGTGACAACAGATCATTAATTTTAGCAAAACCACTGTTTGAATTGAATTTACTTAAATCTTACATCTATCCCACAACATGAGGGAGTAAAAATCTTTGCGTTGTGACTCTGTTGCAATGTACAGACATGTGAATTTGTAAGTCTAATGGCTTATTAGACATTCCCACTATTCAGGACATTTACAGGTGTGTAAAAAGGGCCCGAAGGATCACTGGGGACGTGAGTCACCCCAACCATAAACTGTTCCAGCTGCTCCCATCCAGGAAATGGTACCACAGCATAAAAGTCAGGACCAACAGGCTTCCACCAGGCCATCAGACTGATTAATTCATGCTGACACATTCGTATTTCTATGTTATATTGACTGTCCTGTTTGTACATACTATTTATCATAAATTACTATAAATTGTACATTGTACCTTTAGACGGAGATGTAACATAAAGATTTTACTCCTCATGTATATGAAGAATGTAAGTAATAAAGTCAACTCAATTCAATTCAGTTGTAGAAAGAAGCTGTCCCGTAGCCCATGAGTCCTGGCTTTAATGCTGTGGTACCGTTTGCCAGATGGAAGCAGCTGAAACTGTTTATGGTTGAGGTGACTCGTGACCCCGATGATCTTCCAGGCCTTGTTTCTGCACCTGGTGCTCTAAATGTCCTCAATGGAGGGAAATTCAAATCCACAGATGCTTTGAGCTGTTCGTACTACTCTCTGTAGTGCCCAGCGATCAAGGTTGGTGCAGTTCCCGTACCAGGTGGTGATACAGCCAGTCAGTATGCTCTCAATGGTGCCCCTGTAGAAGGTCTTGAGGATCTGGGGGCTCATGCCGAACTTCAGTTGCCTGAGGAGTAAGAGACGAAGTTGTGCTTTTTGTTTGCCGTACAGTCCAGGTGAGATCTTTAGTGATGTGTATACCAAGGAACGTGAAAATATTCACCCCTCAACTGCAGACATATTGATGTTGATCGGGCCAAGCCTGTCTCCATTCCTCCTGTAATCCAAAATCAGCTCTTTTGTTTTGTTTACAACATAACTGGTCATTCTCTGATATGCAGTACCTAGCCCAGTGTTGGAATTATGAATTCTCTTTACACTCACCCTGTTTCTGCACTACAGCATTGGAGAAAACAGAACAAGAGAATGAACAGCTCCAACTAGATTGTGATCATTTTAAGGCGAGGCTGAAAACTGCTCAGGAAGACTGTCAAAAGGAACGAGAGGTAAAGCATCAACTCTTCCCCCATCTACTGTTTCTCAGGGATGTGACTTCCCAATTTCCCTTTACCCTGAGATATGAGTCCACAATCTCCTCTTACTCTGGGATTTAACTACCTCATCTCCTCTTACTCTGGGATTTAACGACCTCATCTCCCCTTATTCTGGGATGTGACTCTCCCGTCTCTCCTTATTCTGGGATGTGACTCCCCATCTGCCCTTATTCTGGGATGTGACTCTCCCATCTCCCCTTATTCTGGGATGTGACTCTCCCATCTCCCCTTATTCTGGGATGTGACCCCCCATCTCCCCTTATTCTGGGATGTGACCCCCCATCTCCCCTTATTCTGGGATGTGACTCCCCATTTCCCCTTATTCTGGGATGTGACTCTCCCATCTCCCCTTATTCTGGGATGTGACTCTCCCATCTCCCCTTATTCTGGGATGTGACACCCCATCTGCCCTTACTCTGGGATGTGACTCTCCCATCTCCCCTTATTCTAGGATGTGACCCCCCCATTTCCCCTTATTCTGGGATGTGACTCTCCCATCTCCCCTTATTCTGGGATGTGACTCTCCCATCTCCCCTTATTCTGGGATGTGACACCCCATCTCCCCTTATTCTGGGATGTAACTCTCCCATCTCCCCTTATTCTGGGATGTGACCCCCCCCATCTCCCCTTAATCTGGGATGTGATCCCCCATCTCCCCTTATTCTGGGATGTGATCCTCCATCTCCCCTTACTCTGGGATGTGACCCCCCCCCATCTCCCCTTATTCTGGGATGTGACTCTCCCATCTCCCCTTATTCTGGGATGTGACTCTCCCATCTCCCCTTATTCTGGGATGTGACTTTCCCATCTCCCCTTATTCTGGGATGTGACCCCCCCCCATCTCCCCTTATTCTGGGATGTGACTCTCCCATCTCCCCTTATTCTGGGATGTGACTCTCCCATCTCCCCTTATTCTGGGATGTGACACCCCATCTGCCCTTACTCTGGGATGTGACCCCCCATCTCCCCTTACTCTGGGATGTGACTGCCCATCTCCCCTTATTCTGGGATGTGACACCCATCTGCCCTTACTCTGGGATGTGACCCCCCATCTCCCCTTACTCTGGGATGTGACTGCCCATCTCCCCTTATTCTGGGATGTGACTCCCCATCTCCCCTTACTGTGGGATGTGACTCCCCATCTCTCCTTATTATGGGATGTGACTGCCCATCTCCCCTTATTCTGGGATGTGACTCTCCCATCTCCCCTTATTCTGGGATGTGACCCCCCCCCCCATCTCCCCTTATTCTGGGATGTGACACCCCATCTCCCCTTATTCTGGAATGTGACTCTCCCATCTCCCCTTATTCTGGGATGTGACACCCCATCTCCCCTTATTCTGGGATGTGACTCTCCATCTCCCCTTATTCTGGGATGTGACTCCCCATCTCCCCTTATTCTAGGATGTGACTTCCCATCTCCCCTTACTCTGGGATGTCAGTTTTCGTGTCTGAGTTTGATGGTGCGACACTAATTCCTGGTGGGAGGCAGGTTGCGGAGCCTCTCTTTGGCAGGTGGTGTGTGCAGTGTCGTTGGTTGAGGTAGCAGTGGTAGATTGGAACCTGCATCTCAAATGGGGATATGGATTTCATGCTGAACCAAGGGGATCGCCATTTAACATCCTGTTTGAGTAAGGCTCTGCTGATGGTGCAGCACCCGTTGTGTATCGTCCCTCCAAAGGTTTCAATTAGGGCAAGTAGTAGTGATGTGATTGCACTCATATTCCCAGAGGCTCAAATAAGTAATATGGAAACATGTTAAAGTTCTAGCAGAGTAATTTGAGTTTGAATTTTGCTTATTAAATAAATCTGGAATCATGCACCTGTTTTGGAATAGACACTCAACAATTCATAAAAGCTTCTTCCCCAGCACCATCAAATTTCTGAACAGTCCATGACCTCAAAAAACTACAGAGAATTGTGGACAGCAACATAGGACACTATAGCACAGAAACAGGCCCTTTGGCCCATCTAGTCCATACCAAAGTATTATTCTGCCTAATCCCATCAACCTGCACCAGGCCATAGTCTCCCATCCATGTACATATCCAAGCTTCTCTTAAATGTTTAAATCAAACCTGCATCTACGACTTCCACTGTGAGCTCATTCCACACTTTCACTGCCCTCTCCTTAAGCATTTCACTTTTCACCTATGACTTCTAGTTCTGGTCTCACCCAACCTCAGTGTAAATAGCTCAGCACATCATGGAAACATAACTTCCTCCACGGATGCTGTTTGCACATCTCACCGCCTTTGTAAAACAGTCAACGTAATCAAAGAGCTCACCCACCCCAGACTTGATCTCCTTTCCCCTTTCCTATTGGGTAGAGGATACAAAAGCCTGAAGGCACATACCACCAGGCTGAAGGACAGCTTCCATCTTGCTCTTATAGGACAATTGAATGATCCTGTCCTCACAATCTACCTCATTATCACCTTTCACCTTATTGTCTATCTGCACTGCACTTTGTAATTAACACTTTATTCTGCACTCTGCTATTGATTTCCCTTGTACTACCTCCATGCAGTGATGTGATGAAATTATCTGAATGGATGGCAGTTTTTCGCTGTGCCTCAGTACCCGTGACAGTAATAAACCAGTTCACTATCACTGTACCGACAATCAGCTCTCCATCTGTGGTTTTGCTTGGTGATTATAAATGGAGGGTTAAAGACCATCTCCTGGCGGGGGTTCAGAAGATGACCATCAGCAGAAGGAGTAGCCGAAGCCTGTATCTCTGTTCCATTTTGTTATTTCCTGTTGAAACATCATTCTATGTTTTTGCTTCTGAAGGAAAAGTTGGCATCGAATTTGCAGTTGAATGAAGCAAGGCAACAACTACTGCAGCAAGCGGAATACTGCACTGAAATGGGGGCTGCAGTCTGCACACTGCTCTGGAGAGTCTCCAGCAATGAGGAGTCTGTTAAATTTATCCTCGGAGGCGTAAGTTGAACTGAACTGAAAACACAGTTTCTGTGGCTGAGGGTTGACTGATTGAAATGGAGCGACATTTGCTATTTTTAATGGATTAAGTTTAATCTGGTTTTAAAATCTGGAGATGAGTTGACTACAGACCTTTAACCAAGCATGGGGTTTAGAAAAATGTAGACACTAGAGAGTGCTGGTGCCAGAATGTGCAGCCATACATAGAGTCGGAGGAATTCATTGGGTCAGGCAACATTTGTAGAGGAAAATAGACAATCGAACTTTTGGATTGAGACAATTCATCTGAACCTAATGCAGGGTTTTTTACCTAAAACATCAGCAGTTCCCTCAACATCCCCCCACCAAACTCCTTTTCCCTCACAGACACAGCATGACACGCTGAGTTCCTCCGGCAGGATGTTTGCTGATAGGATTATCCATTTTGTCAGCTGCCTTGATAGGAGTTTTCTATCATCCTCTTCCCTGCGGCCACATCTGAAATCTATGATTTGTTACATACACCGTAACAGGTTTAAGAACCAGCAGAAATGGAACACACCTGGAGTCTGCTTTAGCTGTAAACTGATGTTTATTTTATTAGTAACTATGCAAAACAGTAATATATAACCAGATAAATCAAACAGATTAGCGAAGTTTATGCATATATAGGTGTGGAAATACAAAACCCAAACTTCTTCAAGCTTAGGTGGTAAGTGATACAGTCTTATGATGGAATGTAAGATAGTTCAGTTCAATGCTCAGGTTAATCAGGGGCGGCGCTAAGGTGGTGCTAGCTGGTGCTATAGCCCCAGCAGAAATTGCAATAGCACCAGCGTAGCGCTACCAAGAAATTAACTGAAATTTCACATACAAATTGTAGCTACTTTGCTTTCTCTGTATAGTTTTGAACACAACTTGTTTCTCCAGTTGATCTAGTGAAACAGCGCCCCCAATTACCATAGCACCCACGCAGCAATAAAGTTATAAACTCTGCCAGATCCACTCTACACTTCGTTCGTTGTCAGTGTCTTGCCGTTGCTGTCCTCAGATCAGTTAAGCTGATCTAAGGTCACTTAAGGTGGTGATGTCACTCACTCTCACTCACGCGAGGGATTGATAGTATACATCCAGGCGCAGATCCATGGTCTCGCGAGACTAACAGATGCCACACACACACATTGTGCTTTTACAAGCTAGCGTGGGCCTGGCATGTGCATTATTTTGGCTGGCGTGAAAACCAGATCGATTTTTGGTAAGAAAACGACCTCATCCAGAGGAATCAGTGGTGTCTCAACCTGAGCCTGTCTTAATTGAAAGTGACATGCAGAAAGAAGGAAGTGGGGATGAGGACAACAGCACTTCATCGAAGGAGTGTGAGGGCAAAGTAGAGGAACAAGAAATGGAGCGGGATTCGGAAGAGAATGTGGATGAAGCTGCTCTTAGTGCTAGTGAGAATACTGTTAGCGATGTTAGCCAGCAGCCTGAGGAAGGACCCCGTCGGCCAGCATTGAGAAAGTACCCTTCACTGCTCGCAACAGTTTGGCAATCAGCAAAGGAGTTTTATTCATGGCTGGTTTGACTGACTGGAATATTCGATCACGAAAGATACTATGTTCTGCTTCGCATGCAGGCATTTCCTGTGTGGAGGACATGGGTTCCATTCTGAGTCGACCTTCTCTGTCACCGGTTACTACAACTGGCGGAAAGCTACAACAGCTTTCAAAACCCACCGTGTAAGTGCAGCTCATAAGTTTGCTATGGAGGCGCGGGCCAAATTCAGATTGAGAAAACAAGACGGTTCAAGATTGGGAAATATGCTTGACAAAGGACATGCATAGGACATGCAAGAAAATCGTGAGTATATGAGAGCAGTGGTTGAGTCTCTAGCAAGGACAGACAGTGAATGACACAGTGGAATTTCTAGCTCCAATGAGACCGTACCACGATGCATTTATAGATTTATACAAACTAATCTGCATATCACTGACTCTACCTGTGACATCTGCCTCATGCAAATGGAGTTTCTCTTGCCTCAGACGCCTCAAAGACTACCTTAGGAATAGCAGCGGTAATGCTCGGAACAGCAACTTGGCCTTGTTGGCCATAAGCAGCTGGAGGACCAAAGCACTTGACATCCATAAAATCATTGATGCTTTCGCCACCAATCACAACAACAGATGGATCGTGCTTCTCTGAAAACATCAATGGTGAGTGCAGTTGATTTTTAAAAAATTTGGGCCAAGACTAATGCTGATTATTATTATTATTTTGTGGTGGATACCCCATAGTCCTTATGTTTCCTGCAAATCCTAAACTATTACATTTACTGCTATTAAGCCTACTGGTTTTGCTTAGACTTCCAAGCGGTAATTATGTTGATTTTTGTTTTAAGTTCAGTAGCCGAATTAATTGAGGTATTGCATGGTCAGAGTATGATTTGTCCAACTCCTGGTAAAGCCTTGCATCTGTTGTTTGCCTTATTTGACTTTAATAACGGTGTATCTTTTGGCATTTTCTGTCTATGTAATGTAAATAGCAGTGGACATTGTGGGTTAGTGTTGTGTTTTTCAGTTGAAAAGCACACATTTGACGCTGATTGCGGGATTTGTGCGTGATTCACGTTGTGTGCTGTGGGTCGGATGCTCTGTTGGTTTGTTTGTTTATGCTCTGTGTAGCCCGGGTTGTCTCCGATGCTGTTGACACTGTCACAGTTCACTTCTATATTAGATCTATCAATTGCTGTTGCTTGTGAATCAACAGAGGCATTTATAGTCGGCACATAGTGCTTGAAACTGACCTTTGAACACCACATGTCTGGCCTTGTGAATACATATTACCATAGGGTACATCCCTCAGCACCATCACTGAATAATTCATCCCCACTGTAGCACCAGCAAGAAAAAATCTCTGGCGCCGCCACTGAGGTTAATTAATGTGAGATGTTTGTAATCCAAAGGCGAATGTTGTGAGAAGGCAATTACGTCGATATTCCACAGATTCCATGATAGCAATACCAGATAACAAGGGCTGTAGGTTTTATCTCCGAAGTTGTTACACTTCGGTAATATCACAGACAGTGATCTTCAATGAATATCCTTTCAACACGAGTGGTACCACACCCGAATTCAGCTACGGGACATCTCAAAGTGGTGGCCACAGGATACTCCAACAGAATCCACGCATGGATTATCACCAATAATCACAAAGGGGACCCTCTTCAAGGGAACCACCACCCAGGCAAGGGTCGACACACTGGTAGATTCCACAAGGTTACCCCAAACAGACAACATGATAGCCACTTATCCAGTTCCATGACATACGAAATAACTCCAACAGTGATTTGCCACAGGGGTGCCTTTCTTCAGTGAACTACCACACCCAGACAAAGGGTAGCACACAAGTGGTATTCACAATGGTACTCCCCTCACCAGAGAACCCACTCCTGTGGATTAACTACGTGACAGTCACACCTTCGTATTCGAATGGAACTCAAACTCACCCTTACGGGCTACTTAAGAGAGAGTCCAAACAGTGACCTCTTTATCACTAGGTTTCTTCTGTTTCAAACCTTCCTCTCCCCTCTGCAAACTTCTTCTAGTTGCAGTACTTGTGAGAGTCGTTTATCAATACTCTGGATCGATCTGAACTCACCCCTTTCCGGGCTACTGAAAGATTAAACCAGCGACCGACTCACTGATGTCTTTCATTGATCGAATCCATCTTAACTCTAACTGTGTGTGTCTGTGTGTCCTTGTATATTCAAAACAAGCTGCAGAGAAACCATAACATCGATTGTCCATCAAATAACTCCACCTCTTTCTCTCAAGCAGCTCAAACAGTGTCCAAAAGTCAGTCTCATTCTCCCGACATTTTAAAGTGACAGTCCACAGAAAATATTAACCCTAGGGGTACATAACAGATTCATGAGAAGGGACAGGCCACTCAGCCCACCGAGTCTGTTCCATTGTTCAGTGGGATTGTGGCTTTCCCACAGGAGAAAATAGAAAAGCTCGCCACATCTCTCACTGTGTTAAAATACAAAAAGTCTCACTCTCAAGTTAAACCAGCCTCTTGTACTATTCACCTCTGACATGGTAAGGTAAGTAATCCCATAATATGGAGTCATTTATGATAGGTAGCTGGGTTTGGCCAGGACCCACACCTCCAATGTTGTTAGAATACAAAACAGTTATTGTCAATGTTTAACACATAAATTGTTTAAATTGGCAGTGAACTGTGTGGCTAGGCATAGCTCAAATACCATCTATAAATTTGCTGATGATACAACCATTGTTGGTAGAACCTCAGGTGGTGACAAGAGGGCGAACAGGAGTGAGATGTACCAACTAGTGGAGTGGTGTTGCAGCAACAACCTGGCACTCAACGTCAGTAAGACGAAAGAGCTGATTGTGGATTTAGATTAGATTATGAGAACACTCAGTCCTCTTTTATTGTCATTTAGAAATGCATACATGAATTAAGAAATGATACAATGTTTCTCCGGAGTGATATCACAGAAAACAAGACAGACCAAAGACTAACACTGTCGAAACCACATGATTATAACATATAGTTACAGCAGTGAAAAGCAATACGCTAATTTGATAAAGAACAGACCATAGGCACAGTAAAAAATGTCCCCGATAGCAGGCGGCAAAAGGGAGAAACTCCCTGCCTTAAACCTCCAGGCACCGTCAACTTGCCGATATCTTGAAAGCAGCCGACCCTGAGTCCGTCTGTCTGAAAAATCCAAGCTTCCCTCCGATACAGCCTCCTGAGCGCCATCCTTTGCCGAGCGCCTTCGACCTCTCCCTGGCCGCTGAAACACGCAAGCCGAGGATTTCGGGGCCTTCAGCTCCGGAGATTCCGGTTACCACACAGTAGCAGCGGTAGCTAAGCGGGCATTTCAGAAGTTTTCCAGATTTTCCACTGTGCTTTCACATCTGTCTCCATCAAATCAGGATTGTGCATGGTCCCCTACTTAACAATAA